>NC_142012.1:97579890-97750724 GCF_049901735.1 Notechis scutatus | reverse complement strand
TACCGGTAGCTGGAGTGACCGTTACAGCTAGGCGTGAGGTGTGTGGGTGGCATCGCTCATTCTTTTCGGCCACGAAAGAAGCAGCCCAGTGGCCAGGTGAGGTGTGTTGGGTGAATGGGTTGCTCTTTTTGAGTGCAAAAGAAGCAGCCTGGTGGCCAGGTGAGGTGCAGAGTGGAAAAATTAAGACACCCCTTGAAAAGAAAGCCTAGCTGTTTTTTCGGGGATCAAAAGAAAATAAGACCTGGTCGTATTTTCGAAGAAACATGGGTACATATACATACATAATTATTTTTTTGGGGAAACACAATATATATGTATGTATATACATATTTATATGTATATATGTGTTTGTATACACCCATACATACATATACATATGCACAGTATGAGCCACAGAGGCACAGTAGTTAGAATGCAGTACTGCAGAGTGCTTCTGCTGACTGCCGACTGACTGCAATTTGGCAGTTTGAATCTCACCAGGCTCAAGGTTGACTCAGCCTTCCATCTTTCCGAGATTGGTAAAATGAGGACCCAGATTGTTGGGGGCAATATGCTGACTCTGTAAACCACTATAAAGGGCTATAAAGCACTGTGAAGACTAAATATATAAGTCTAAGTGCTATTGCTATTGCTACATTCATACATATGGTATACACACATGAACTTTGCAATCTAAATGCTGCAGATTTCAGGATGATAGGAGTTCAAGGTTGAAGTGATGCATGATCATGCTTAGTTGTTTTTCTTGCCCAGTATTAACTGATAAAGCAGAGGTTATCAAGGAATCCTCATTAGATAATGCTATTCTCAATTGCTAGATTATAAAATCACTGCTAGATTATTACAGTATGATAAAATTTCTATATTATAAAAGTGAGAGCAATATGTAAAACTTTTCTTACTCAGTGGAATGCGGTTAAAAAGCACTTCACCTGTCCCCCACGCTGCCATGTCACTTTGATAGTTCTGTGTTTCTTTCAGTATCCATGACCAACAAGGAGAAGAGTACAGATTCTGCACAGTGAAATACAGGAATCTCCAGCTTTCTCCTGATCCTCTGCAACCATTCATCAGGTAAGGGTGCTTTTCAGTAGTGGGATTCAATTTTTTTTTACTACCGGATCTGTGGGCATGGTTTGGTGGGCGCGGCAGGGGAAGGATACTGTAAAATCTCCAGTCAGATGTAGAATTTGCCGGTTCTCTGAACTACTCAAAATTTCCGCTCCAGAACTGGCCAGAACCTGCTGAATACCAACTCTACCCCTTATCCCATGGGAATTGACTCATGGACCAAACTTTTTTAAAAATCACAATCAAAAGAGTTTGGCTTCAGAAAAACAAATAGCTCCAACTCCGGAGGCCAGAATTATGGATATTCTGTAATACACCTTGCAGCCCTAACCACATCTCTTATTGAGGTTGACTTCTGTCTGTGAGACTGTGGTCTCCTTCTTCTCGAGTACAGAATATTTGAAGTTGTCCAAAGATATATCTACCTAGGTTATTGTTATTTCTTCTGACTTGTTGTTTCCTCTACTTTTGTTTTTATAGTTGCTGTTCCATTGATGAAGAAATCCAAATTAGCAATTACTCTTGGTATTGTTACTGTTGCCTTCATGATGGTAGTTCTAGCAGTGGTCATATCCCTTTTAGTCCTCTATGTTCAGCCAAGTGGTAAGTCTCTGGACTTCTATCAGTATTGAAATAGTGGCGCAATAGTGGTGTCCATGAAGTTATTATCAATTGCACTTGAGAGATTTCCTTACCAAGGATGGGATTGGAATGACTTTGGTCCATTCATTTTCCCTCATAGGATTTTTTTCAGAGTATTCATGTTTCCATATGGTCATTAAAAAAAGGAAGAAGAAGGATGAGATTACAATGAAGAGAAAATACTGGGCCAGAAGATTTTGAAGAAAGCATGGTCCTGGGATAAAAGTAGAAAAGGATTAGGTGTTTAACATTAATTCTCAAATTGCATTTCTTTTCTGATAGTAACGGTTACATTGCCAACTATCAAATAAAGGAAATGTTTATATGCAGGGTTGAAGGTTGTACTCTGATGACAGGCATGGATATAGCAAGGCACATAATGGAGGGAAATAGGAGAAGAAGGAATAACAGCTATTTTTTTTTAAAGTTGAGGAATGGTAAGTGCCTTGAAACACTTATGAGGGACTCAAAATTTCCTAACGTTTTCTTCTAAAAATGCCACTATTTATACTTTTCCCTTGGTTCCTTGGGGTTCTCTTCCTTTTTGCCAAAAAGAAAAGAAAAAGCAAGACAGCATCTGAAAGCAATCAGATTTTTATTACAGTCAAAGTCCAGTACAAGGACAGTTGGGGTGAGGTCAGTTTAAAAGCAAACATACTGCCTTCTTTGGGATCTATTAACAATAGTGAGAGAGAAACATGTCATAATCTTCCATTCCATCATTGATTTTGTTGTTTATCAAGCTTGGGAATAAAATTTGCAAAAAAAGAAAAGGTGAAAAAAAAGAGTAAACTAGTTGTTGTTGTTTTTAACTAGTGTTTTTGGCGGTACCAAACCTTACATGCTTTTATAATTGAAATACTGGGCTTTGGGTCTGAGCTTCTTTGGCGACAGACCGAAATCCATAATCATGTGCAGTTTTGATCTGTGCTTGCCACTGGAGCACCCCGAGCTGGCTGGTTTCGGGGCTAAGCCACCCTGTAGAGATGGTGAAGAGGGGGAGACTGCCAGCAGGGTCGAGGAGAGTCGCATCTCTCCTCCCCAGCTCCCTTTCCCGAAGGTGGCTGCAGCAGTGGTCAGAAATGGCCACCTCAAAGAAGAACTCGACCGGAAAAGAATGTGCAGGAGGAAGATAACAAGAGAAAGTTTTGGCTGACTGTGTCGAACTGAAAAAGCAACAATATAAGGTCCCCTGGAATTTGAATTATAAAGAATAACATTGCTTCCAAAGAAGACTTTGAAGTGGCGAATGAGAGAGGGAAGGGAAAGGATTTGGGTTTTTTTTCTTTTCTTCCCTATATTGACAACTAAGAGATTTAAGCAAAAAATTGGCAAAAATCCACTTTGACATTAACAGATATTTAAGCTGAAAATAAAATGTCAAAAGGATAATAAAGATTTCTGGATTCTCAAAAACTTTTTAAAGAAGGAAAAAAAACAAAAGGGTAGGATCTGGAAAAATGGAGGAGACCACCTGGAAGTGAAAAGAATTAACAGTGAAACTTTAACAAGATTTCTAAAAGATATATTTTAACTGAAACTTTGTAACAAGATAAGAGAACCCCAGGAAGAGAAAGGGGGAAAAAGAAGCAAGAAGAAACAGTTTTGGATTATTTGGATTACTTGGTAATTTTTGGATTTTTGGCTATTCGATCTAAAGGACTAAAGTTAATCGGGTGGTTGTTTAAAAGTTTTTAAAATTCTTCACTCTTGGAAGAATTGAGAATGGAACTTAAAAAACAGAAAGAAGATGCACAAGAAGGAAGAGATTATTTTGGCTTCGTATTTCAATTTTTAGAAATGGAGATCCTGAACTATGAGAAACAAGAAGAAATGCCTGTAGAACAAGAAGGGCGGAACAAAGAAGAAGCTATCCTCAATGACCAAGTATTTCTATGTGGGGAAAAGAAAGGAAAGGGGGGAAACAGAGTGAAAAATTTAAGATTTGAAAAAACAACCCCAAAAAAGAATAGTTTGAAAAGTAATTATAATATTAGGAAGAAACAGAAGAGAGGATTACGGAAGAGAGAATCAGAATTAGAGAGAGAAGGGGTCAAAAAGGGAAGGGAGAAGAAGAGGGGGAAGAGGGAAAGGAAAAGAAATTATAAAGGACAGAAACAGGACACAGAGAAACAGGGAAAATGTACAAAGATTAAGAGTATAAGCCTATTTAAAAGACACAGAGATAATGGGTGAAAATTTAATTGAAAGGGGGATTATGCAAGGGTACATAAAATAGTATTGTTATATTAGAAATAGAAATGAACTTTGAAAATATGAAACAAGTGTGATTAAAATGATAGATAAAATACTCATTGTAATGGAATGGAATGTTTAATAAATAAATGAAATAAAGAGAATGAGAGAATGGAATGAGGAAAGGAGGGGAACATTTTAATTATCATTAATGTGTTATAAAAATTTAAGTGAAGAGGAATATGAAAGAAATATGAAAAAATTATGGAAATATTATAAGTGTTCCTAGAAGTATGATATCCTATTGAAAAGAAATGTTAAAGATGTTAAAGATTATAACTAACATTAATGATAAAACTGAATTGGAATAGAAGAAGTATTTTATTTATTATTGTTATATATATGCTTTTTCTTTAAGAACTTGGTACGCATTTTAAGAATGTACCAAGCAGAATTCGACTGGAAGTTATGTGTTATATTGAATGTTATAATTGTAAAGACATAAATTGAAGTTTAAATTAGAGTTGAAGGGATAAAAATTAAAAGATGTAAGGGTGTCATACTCCAATCAGTAACTACAGGGGAAAATTTTGTTTAATGAGAAAAGAAAATATGAAATTGAAACAGGACAGACAAAAGTATAAATATAATGATTAGAAAGATATTGAAACTTGGAAAAAGATATATATATATATATATATATATATATATATATATATATATATATATATATGAATTTAGAAAGGAATGAGATAATTAAAAGTAAGATTGAGAAAACTAAGGGAAAGGAAAAATTATTGAGAAAATGTTAAAATAGTAATAAGATATGGAATAGAACACAAGGATGAATATGACATTGAATTTGTGTCTGTATGGAGAAGTGATAATAGTAATAATGCTATTCTCAAAAAAAGAAATTTTAATATATAAATAAAATATATATAAAAGAATTGAAATACTGTTCCTCACAAAATGGCTTATTGCAGTCACCATGACTGAAATCTTCCAACTGAGGAAACACACTTCGCACCCTTGAAGGTCCTATGCTGTGTTTCATTTCATTGGCCTTAATTTTGGAATCCTCAAGCAGTGTTCTTTCAATGCGTCAACCTAGCTTTAAGAACTTAGATATGCTTTTAAATTTCACATTCTGTACAACCCTGCTTCTGTGTTGAAAGGAATGCCTAATTTTTCTATGTATATTTTTTCAGATGCTAATTCTGAATTGTCTAAAGGTTCTGAGGGCTACTTAATCGGTGTTGGTCGGGCAGATTGTACTGGTCCTATAGCTGAAGTACCTCTTGTGAGTATTTGCCTGGCCTCAATAGCTCACAGCCTATTTATCCCAACTATTTAATGTCCCACACAAACTTTTGCCTACCATGTTCAGAGTCTTCCACTTGATCACCTTCTATCAAGCTCTCATCCAACTTTGGAGTAACAGGGACCCATGCCTTCTAATAGTTTTCAGTGGGAAAGAAGGTTTCTCCTTTGGTGCATGTCTAACACCCAGAAACCAAACATCAAACTCTTTCCCTTCCCATCTTATAATATTCCCATTCCTCTGAACCGCCTTCTTCCAATATCTCAGCAAGTTAAATCTCCCAATCAGGACCATTTTATTCTCTGGATTCTACATCTTCCCATTCTTCTTCTTTCATTATTAGCCCATCAAGGTAGTGCAGGCAAAGAACAGAACAATTTTCTGCTGCTAACATTCCAAAGGTCATTCCCACATGCTGTAACATTCCAACTTTTTTCTACAACTACTGTATATTTCTTCTCAAAATTCTCTCAGGAAATCTATACAGGTAGTCCTTGACTTACAACAGTTCATTTAGTGGCAGTTCAAAGTTACAACATCACTGAAAAAAGTGGCTTATAACTATTTTTCACACTTACAACTATTGCAACATCCCCAGGTCAAGTGATCAAAATTCAGAGAGTTGGCAACTGACTCACATTTATGACTGTTGCAATTTCCTGTGATCTTCTGACAAGCAAAGTTAATGGTGGCAAACCAGATTCACTTAACAACCACATTACTAACTTAACAAATGCAATGATGCACTTAACAACTATGACAAGAAAGGTTACAAAATGGGGCAAAGCTCACTTTAAAAATGTCTCAGCAACATAAATTTTGGGCTCAATTGTGCTCATAAGTTGAGAACTACCTGTACCAGTGAGTAACTAATAATGTAATGTATTATGCCCACACTCCACCTACCTAAACTGAAACATTTGCCTATTACTGGTGATTTTTAAAAGATACCCGTTGTGTATTTGATAACTTCTCCTTTCTTTCCCATATAATTATATTTATAACTTGGTGGAAATGTTCAGAATGATCTTGGAAGCCACCTGCCAAGTTTGAGGAGGCATGTGCATTTCTGAAGTCTTAGACTATAACACTTCTTTTAAGAGAGGATTGAATTTTGTGTATGGTTAATGATACCCAGCCTGCTTCCTTTGTCTTCCCTCTCTGAAGAGGTATTACCATCAGGGATTGCAAGGTCTTCTGCATTTCTCCCTCCCCGCTTTTTTTGCAACAATATTGCTCCCAAGCTTAAACTGCCAATAATCCTATGGGAGTTTAAGAAAGGTTGGCTGTTGCAAAAGGCCTTTGGGGGTTGAAATGATTAGATTACCTCTTACAGTAAGATCGGGGCATATATGAATTTGCTTGTTGTTTCTTGGTTCAGGATGATGGCATGATGTGAGAGAGTAATTATCATTCCTATATTTACAGAACAATATGAGTACAGAATGTAAGGATTTGTATTCCTATGTTTTAATTATTATTTTTTACTTAGTCACTCAAAGTCAATAACCATCAAAGCTGTTTTTAATCTTAAACAAATGGATAAATAATGTCATGCTGTGTTTTACTGTAGATGGGCTACGGTAAACCTGGTCAGAACAGTGGTGGCATCCTCTCACGACTATATTGCAGAACTTTCATCCTTGCAGAGCGACAGAATGACAGCAACCGAGTAGTGCATGTGGTTGCTGAAATAGGAATGATGTCTCAAAGAATAAGGCTAGAGGTAGGTGGGGAATAGCCAGTACCTCTCCTCCCCATTCCTCTCCTAAAAGTAAAATGTAACAATGTAAGAAAATATATTTCTTTTCATCCTTTTTTAAGGTAATGAAACAGTTAAAAGATAAATACGGAAATCTCTACAATCACAACAATGTCATAATGACTGGAACTCATACTCATTCAGGGGCTGGAGGCTATTTCCAATACACCTTAGTCATGATAACTTCTGGAGGTCTTATAAAGCCAACACTGAATGCCATTGTCAACGGGATCGTTAAAGTAAGGCAGCATCCAATTTAACCTTTTAACTTCCATGTAATGGTATCTTTTGAGGCTGAAAGAGATTCTCATCCTCCTTTGGACAATCCTTTAAGAGAACAGCTTCTTCCTCCAGCTTTAGGTAGTCCTTGACTTATGAGCATTCATTCTGTGACTGTTCAAAAATATGAGGGCACTGAATGAAGGGATTTGTGACTCATTGCAATGCCTCTGTGGTCAGTTTAATTAGTTTAGTTTATATATATTAACATTTCACCTAGATTAGAAAAACTATATTCATATTCCAATGTCTAGGCCATTTACCCATTGAAGTGCAGTATTGTTTATATTTTTTTTAAAAAAAATCAGATACAGGATCGGTAAATGCCCTCAACTTAGAGCCAGTCAGGATGTGATCTACAGTTTGACGTGGGACCCTGGAGTCACACTGAGGGGAGGATATTATGCCCCATTTATACAGAGCAATCCTGAATTGGATTTGCAAGTTGCAAACCTCACACAGTGTCTGCTTTTTTGTGGGGTCATTTATATATGCCTTCCTATGTCTGGGCATTCAGTGACTCATTTGGCTTTCCATTGGGAATCAATGTTAAAGTTGTTAGGGAGATGTTGTGCAAGTGCCAGTGGGGGTTTCCTGGATTTGAATCTTCCAGCTCAGTGGTCCCCAACCTTTCCGCCTTGGCAGCCTGGTGTGTGTGTGGGAGGCGTGGGAGTGGCAGCTGCATGCATGCATGGGTACACAGCTCCATTGGTTCAAACTGCAGGCCCACCCACCCTTCACTTTCACAAACAGAATTTTGTGGATGAGCAAGAGAGGGCTTGTGCTCATGCTCGTGCACGTAGCTTCACTCGCACCAGCGGCAGGCACTTGTGCTCACGTGCAAAGCTCCACTTGCACAACTGCCCTCCACCTGCACAAGTGGAACTTCGTGCATGTGTGTTTGCCCATCACTCATACGGATTGCTTTAAAATATTCTGCAGTCCAGTAGTGGGCCATGGCCTGGGGGTTGGAGACTCTATTCCAGCTGATAAATGAGGAAGGTTGGCATGCACTGGTAGGAGAAATTTGATGAAAATCTGGGTACTTGGCAGCTCACTTGCCCTTATGATTGCAGGGTCATTACAGCTCCCTCATCCGTCTATCTTCCTCCGCGTCTATATTATTTTGGACCCTGCCATTCAGTGCTAACTTTTACCATCATCTTCTTGTTCCTGTTACTGTAAGGTATGCCCAGCCTGGCTGTTGGGCTATATGCTGCTGGCTTTGTTTTGCAAAAACAGGGGAAAAAAGCATAAAGCATCTTAAAGGGCCCAGAGCCCTTCTGCTCATCTTCCTGAACCATATGGGACTGGCTTTGCACAGTGAAAAAAAAGGAGAAAATAAACCCAAAGTAGCTTTCCTCCGCTCCCTTTTATTCTCTGCAGTGCAAAGCCATCCCCATGACCTAGTAAAGTGGTAAAAGGGGGCATTTTGACACCCTACCGCCCCTTTAACTTGATTTACGAGCCATGCTGGTGCAGTGGTTAAAATGCAGTATTTGCTGACTGCCAATTGCCAGCAGTTCAACAGTTCGAGTCTCACCAGGTCAAGGCTGACTCATCCTTTCGAGGTCGGTGAAATGAGGACCCAGATTGTTGGGGGCAATATGCTGATTCTATAAACCACTTAGAGAGGGCTGTAAAACGTTATGAAGTGGCTTATAAGTCTAAGTGGCTTAGAAATAAAAATAAAATAAAATGGCAATTAGGAAAAGAATGAGGGAATATGTAAATATGTAAATATACCATGGAGGAGATTGATATGTAAGGATAAAAGATATTGATTTATAGTAAGAGTAAGATGTAATGGTAAAGGAATAGGTAAATACATATACTGAAAAACGTGAAGAGATGCAAAAGATGTCTTGATGTTGATAACAATGTATAAAGTTTTATTTTATGTTTTTAAAATTTGAAAACTTAATAAAATTTATTTTTTTTAAAAAAGTCTAAGTGCTATTGTGCTTTCTAAAAATCTTTGCAATGCATAAAGCAAGCACCGCATGATCCAGCATCCAGGTCAGGCATGTCTCCTTAGCAACGGGAGCAAGAAGACAGCAAAAATGATCGGCTGGGGCAGTGGAGTGCAAGGCTGCAGATTGTAGGATGGTGAGGGTAACTGGAATGGGGCTTGGGCAGTTGTGGCTTCTTGGGGCATGACTCAGAGTTGTGTGGTTCTGGAGTTACCTGCTGCCCTTTAACGGCTTTTGTGTTAAATGCACATGAGATTGTGATGTTAATACTCAATTGTAGGCTGATGATACCTGGTCCTGATCTATCTAGTGGCATAATAGGATTTGTTTACATGTGCTAATCCTTCGTTAACAAAAAAGCTGGCTGCAAATCAAAATGTCTCAGTTTCCATGTTCTAATTCCTATTTTCTCATTTTCAGAGTATTGACATGGCCCATCAGAACATGGTGCAAGGACACATTTTTATCGGTACAGGTTTGGTAGAGAACAGTCAGATCAACAGAAGTCCTCTTTCTTACCTTCAGAATCCAGTTTCTGAAAGACGCCGGTAAATGAAGGAGAATCTCGAGACATTGTTATTAATTGTAATGGATGTATTGTGAATCTTATAATTTAGCTAAGAGTCTAGGCATAGTATTTACATCTATGCAACCCTGGATTAAGATTCACTTGCTCAAAGGGAGTGTTTTTCAACTTTAATAACTTTAAGCTCTTTGGATTTCAGCTGTCACAATTCTCTCCAACATATTGATTGGAGAATTTGGCAACTGAAGGCCAAACAGTTTAAATTTATCATGGTTGAAAAACACTGCTCTAAGCAATATCTGTTTGTTTAGAACTTGCTCGATAAAAAACATAATCCTATGGGTAATGGATAGGAGCCCTTTCTGGAATATAATGATTTACTGTTTTGTTCTCATTCCAAAATGCCCAGAAGAGGAAAATATCTTTAGAGGGCATTATTTTCCCCCCCTCCTTCTTCCATTTCCTTGATGAGGGAAGTTCACTAGGTATCTGCTGATGGCAAAGCTGGAATGTTCAAGAGTGTTCAACTCCTTCCTCAGCCATTCATTTATTTATTTGTTTTAGACCACCTGGAACTTATGTTATTCAGCAGTTAATAGGCAACAGAACCTCCATGGTATAATAATGACATGATAGAAATTATAAATTATAATGGTAAAGCAACATGAATCTTTAAGCGAACAACCAGAATCAACATAAAAATGGAATTTGGCACATATTTGACAAGGTCTGTCTATAGTAAAACGTCCATGACATTAAGAGTCTGCAAATATAGGTAAAGGTGTGTACATATGTGAATGTCCAAGAAACTTTAATATTGATGTTGCTAAGGATGTTGATAATGGTGAGAATGAATTTTGAGTGCTCAGAATGCTGAATGCTGAGAATGTGGAATTCTTCATGCTGCTGTGGAAATCTGGGAGTTGAATCCACAAATCTTTAAGATTCAGAAGCTCTGTTCTAGTTGCTGTGAAAGGCTCTCTTTTCTCCCCCTCCCCCCACTTCCTCTATGTTTTCCAGGTATTCATCAAATGTAGACAAAGAAATGACGCTGCTGAAAATGGTTGCAGATAATGGCCAAGAGATTGGAATGTTTAGGTGAGAAATCCTTTGAAAACAGGAAGGAAGTCAACCCAAGCAGACTGTATTGGTTCATTTTATTCTTAGCAGGGCTGTTACAGACTACATATATAACAGCTCATCAAGGCTGGTATAGTAGGGCTGGTTGGGATAAGGCAGCGAGAGTGACTGGCTCAAACATACAGGTGAACTTGAATGGCCAAAGGTATCTTGAACCTTGGTCTTCTTTTTTCAAATTAATCACCTTTATCCTATTTCATACATTGTCTGGTGAGTTGGTGAAGTTGAAATTAAAAGAAGATGGGTAGGTAAGGAAAAAAAATGAGAAAAGCTGACTTGTGTGATGAAGAACAAAGGAAAAATAAGTCCATATCCCACTGTATTGGAAGTATAGCTTGCTGGGCGATAGGTTAAACATATATTCCTGCTAGTTATTAATCATTGACTGCTTACGAGCAGTCTGCATACTAGCAGCTTCCCTTTCAAGAACAGAGCTTTCAAAGAGTGGTTTTGGGGTTTTTTGTTTAAAAACAACAACAACAACAACAACAACAACCAATGTTCCTGCAAAATGTTCATAAAGAGTTATATTTAGCCTTGGGTTTCTTTTAGCATTAATATGCTGCTTAATGTTTTTGTTTTGAAAAAGAGTAAAGATAGCTGAATCTGAAAACCCTAATCATCTTCCAGTTGGATTATTATAATGGAGCTACCCTTGAAAAACATCTGGAAGCTGCAGCTGGTGAAAAATTCTGTGGCTCAGGCAGTGATGGATTTGCTCAAATATATTTGAGCAATCTTTCTGCTGCAGGAGCTCCATTGTTTGCCAATGGTTGTCCGGATGAGATCTGTTGGTTATCACTTTTCAAGTCCCAATGTCAACAACTAACGGGTCAACGATCTCCAGGTCCCAACCCTGCTGGATTGTCATTGGAGAGGGCCTCAGAGATGCACTGCTCCATTGTCTGGAACCCCCTCCCAATAAAGTTTCATTCCACTTCATCCCTCCTGTGCTTCATAAAAATACATTTCCAGAATTAGTTAATTTATTCTCTTCTGCTCTGCACAAAAGTGTGTAGAAGAAAACTGTACATTATACAGGTGGGACATGTGGCATGCATGGCAAATTTACTCATCACAGGAAGTGAGACCTCCCTCGTCTCTTTTAACTTTCGGGAAAAGCCTTAAAATCTGACTATGTCAATTGGCTCGGAGTCCTGAAGGAGAAGCTGCTGGCTGGAGGTTGTCGGTGCAGTAATACAGAAGGCACCTCCACACTTCTCCAGTCCAAAGTCGGGCTTTTGTGTTGGTTTGAGTTTGTTGTCATTTTAACCTGTTTTTTATATTTATACTTGTTTGGATATTTGCATATTTTATCACATTGAAAACTGCTCAGAGTCACTTCAAACTGTAAGATGTGCGGCAAATAAATTTAATAATAAATGAATAAGAATAAATGGATTAGATGATAGATAGATAGATAGATAGATAGATAGATAGATAGATAGATAGATAATATACAGACAGACAGAGGCTGACTGGATTTTGGGATAGGAAGTGTTAAATCATATATGGTTAGCTGCCAAGGGCCTTTGGGAATAGGTGGCATACAAGTAAGTAAGTAAGTAAGTAAGTAAGTAAGTAAGTAAATACTTTCCTAACAGCTTTCCCTTTTTTATGTTTTTACTAGTTGGTTTGCCGTTCATCCTGTCAGTATGAACAACACCAACCTTTTAGTTAATAGTGATAATGTTGGCTATGCAGCTTATCTCTTTGAACAAGAGAAGAATGAAGGATACTTTCCAGGAAAGGTAAGAACAATTAACGTGCATCATTGTGTATACAACATAGTAAGTTGCGTCAGCCCTTCTATTGAATGTAGCTAGTAGTTCAAATAGTCCCATGTGGTTGGCAGTGACCAGAGTTTTATACAGGAAATGTTATATTTCTATGTGAAGATCTTGGGATTTGCATCTGGGACCTTTCCCATGCAATGCATAGAATAATAGCCCCAAACGATTGTTTCCCATTAGGTTTTAAACCCTGTTTAAAGATACTATTAGTAGTTTAGGCTTTATCAAAAATCTAAAGTTCAGCTCAGTTACTCTCCAGAAGCATTTCAAATTCAGTTCCTAGAATTCCAAGTCCTATTGACCAAGATAGTCTTTGTAAACAGCAATTTACAATTTGTAAATGGCTCAGTCTTTGTAAAACAGCAATGGCTCATGCCCAATATTTTATAATCGAACCACAGACATTTACAATGATCTAATAGATATCGGTGTTACAGAAGATAACATCGAAAAAGCACTACAAAATCTAAAACCATCTCTATCTATTGGACCCAATGGACTATGTGCCTACTTCTTAAAAAAGCTTTCCAATGCCATAGCAGAATCTCTTAAGCATAATCTTTGAAAAATATTTCAGGATCAGCTCCTTGCCCAACCTATGGTCACTAGCCACGGTCATTCCCCTCTTCAAAAAGGGAGACCCCAGCCTATTTGAAAATTACAGGTCAATCTCTTTATCTTGCGTCACTTGCAAAGTAATGGAATCAATTAGAGACAAACAACTTACTCTCCAAAAACAATTTGGTTTCAGGAAAAAATTATCATGTAATCTGCAACTCCTACACTGCAAAAACATATGGACTACACAAGTCGAGACACAAGTAAAGCAATAGATGCAATTTACATAGACTTCTGTAAAGCCTTTGATTCAGTGGTACACAATAAACTACTTTTAAAACTAAAATCTTATGGTATCTCCGGACACCTGCATAACTGGATAGCTGCATTCCTGTCAAATAGGCAACAATTGGTCAAAATAGGGAGCGCTGTTGAGGTAATTCCCCGTTAGGAGAGTGAGCGCATACAGGGAGACGTAGTGAGAGTAATGTTGAATAATACACACACAGCACACAGATACACTGTACAGTAAATGTAGGTTTTTACTTCCAATAAACGTTTAAGCACAGTCCAAGATAAGCAGTCCAAGTCATTCACTGGTAAATTAGTCAGTGTTCAGTTCAGGGATAATCCAAATATCAAAGTCCAGTATCAAAAAACAGTTCAGTAACAGACTTACATCAACGATCAGTAACAGTCATTAGGAGGAACGGCAACTCTCTCCAATAGAAGGAAACAGAGACTGAGACTCTCTTCTGAGACTAAAACAACCCAGGTTTCTGGCTCCATCTTATGGCCGTTTGAGAAACCACACCCAATTACAGTTTTAGGATTTTCTTAAAGATACAGTATTAAAATGTCTATCCTAGTTTATATATTTCCAACCCAAATAACTGTTAGGTGACTTACATTCCTAACAAGCGCCCTATCAAATCCTGTACCTGTAATCAGCAGTGTCCCCCAAGGCAGTATTCACAACAATACAAGAGCACACAATAGATACAATTTCAAGGTAAACCGCACCAAACTTGATTGCAGGAAATACGACTCCAGCAACAGAGTGGTCAATATCTTGAATACACTATCTGACTCTGTGGCTTCTTCCAAACCCCAAAAACTTTAACCTTAGACTGTCTACTGTTGACCTCACCCCATTCCTAAGAGGTCTGTGAGGGGCGTGCATAAGTGTACCAATGTGTTTACCGTCCCTGTCCTAATGTTCCTTTTTATTTGTATCCATTTCATGTATTCATAATCATGTTTATACTTATACATGTTATCTAATACATGCTTGACTAAATAAATAAATTTGGAGATTATACTCACGGTACAGTTGAGGAGGTTAAGGTGAGGAGCCTAAATTGGAGAAATACGCTTCTTTCTTCAGTTGGCAGGAGAAATGTGGAATAGTAGCTACCTATTCTGGAGTTCTAGAAAGCCTTAACACTTGGTTCTATTCCCAGTCTTGTGGGTGATGTGTTTATTAGTCCTTTGGTATGGATTGATTTATTATTGTTTGATTGCTTTGGTCTGGGTTTCCTGTGTGGTTGTATGTTATTAACTGTTTTATTTATTGTCTTTGGATTTTGTAAGCCACACAGACTTTATATATAAATAATATTTATATCCTGGATCCTTGGAAAGGACTAAATAGGTGAATTAAAAATGCCAAATCCAGTCTGAACATCTGGCTAACTCTGCAACGAACCATAATAACGAAGCATGGCAGTGAAAATGAAATGAAACAAATACCAAAAAGCAAACTTTCATTTCCATGTGACTACAGTACTCACAAAACCTGAAAGCACCGAATATTACATGAATGTGGCAGGCAATTAAAACATTGCAGTAAAAGTCAGGTCTCATTAAAGGTCACATTGTTAAGTATCTGTATGGTCAAACTTGCTCAAATATTATTATGCTGTTTTAGTCCAGTCTCATAAGGGAATGGACTGCGGGTGGTCCTCAACGTATGAATCATCATAAATATGAACCAATTGCCAAGCATCCCAATGTTGATCACGTAACCATGGGAAATGCTGCAATGGTTGTAAGTGTGAAAAATGGATATAAGTCATTTTTTCGCTTCTGTTGTAACTTCAAACAGTCACTAACAAATGGTTGTAAATCATATATGTTATTATAAATCATATATGCTACCAAGAATAATACACAGATTTAAATTTCTTACATAGGACTTGAGGAGGGTTTTTTTCGGCAACGTCTGCAGGTTATCATGTGTTTGTATCAACATTGCAACTGTTCTACATACATTGACCCTCTATGCATTTATAAAGAATAAGGCGTCTTTCTTTTCACCTTGCCATCTTGCAATTTTAATACTCTCACCTCCCTCAAATGCCTAAGATTTTGAGTTATAAATGTTGTGGGAACAACGGGAGTCACCAATATGACTTTCTTCCTCTTTCAGGGCCCCTTTGTGGCAGCTTTTACTTCTTCTAACTTGGGCGATGTGTCTCCGAATACAAAGGGCCCACACTGCATCAACACTGGGGAGCCCTGTGAAAACATGGGGAATTACTGCCTTATAGGTGGGGTAAGTATTAGATCTGGATCAAAAGTTTGTGCATTTCGTGGTTGAAATTATAGGGGCTTCATATACCTCCTTCTTATATACACCAAAGGTACTAAGGAGGAAAATAGCCAGAATTTTATAAATTCAACTCTAGTAAGATTGTCTTTCAAAGAGAGCAAGGTTTCAGGGTAACCTGCCTTATAGATTACTCTTCAAAATGCTCAAGACGGTCTAAGTTCCCATTGATAATTACAAATAATCATTCCATTGTGCCTTTGGTTACATCATAATGCGCTGACTGTTGGGTAATAGTATGTATTCATTCAAGTCCATAATTTGGAGAGAGAGAACCGCTGATTTGAAAGAAGGGTCAAAGAGGCCATCTATGTCAAAATTGAACAGCCTTCTCTCAACAGAGGTGGAAGGATACAGCATCATCTATCTCCAGTCTACCACACAGTCATTTCAACAGTTCCAAGAAGGCTCCATGCCCATTTGCATCACTCAGGTGACCCTGATGGACACAGACAGACCTCCAGGTAGTCTCAACAACTTGCTAAAAGAATGCAAATGACCAGCTGTCTGTAAGCGATATAAAAACCCCTTACAGACAGCTGGTCATTTGCATTACTTTAGCAAGTTGTTAAGACCACCTGGAGTATAAATTCTTTCATTCCCTGCCATCCAGTCAGAGCTGAAGAAGCTTCTTGGATGAGAAGCGAAAAGCGTTTCATTTTTTCCCATCTCAAGCACAAAATTCAAAAGCAGTTTCCAAGCAGAAACAAAGTTGATTGTATTTTTTTCTTTAATCAAAGCAAGTCAGTTTAGCCTTCTCTGCTAACTCCACAGCTTTTGCGGCATAAGAGTTCCATTTTTTTTCAAGCTTTATCCATTAATCCCAAGAGAAAAGTATCTGGTTTTATCTTTATATTCACTCTAAGAATCTACTGTATTAAGATGTGAATCCTGCTCCAATATCCCTTTGCTTTATCACAAATCCACCATAAATGGTAAAAAGTTCTTTCTTTACATTTACATTTCCAACATTCATTCGAAGTACCTTCACACATTCTTGACAATTTATCTGACAATTTACATACCAACAGTACATCATCTTATAAATTTTTTCTTTTCAATTATAATTTAATATAAACTTTAAACCCTTTGCCCATATTTTCCCCTCTGTTCATTATATTATATCCAAAACTCTTTGCCCACTGAATGATACAATGCTTCATATATTCATTCTCCAAATTCAGTTTCAATAATATTCTCTCTCTCTCTTTCTCACATGCACACACACACACACCCCTGAGGAGTGTGAGAGAGAGGTTTATATTCCCCAGCAACTTTCTTTATCAAAAGCTCAAAACTGTCCCAATAACGTCCATCCACAAGCAGACCAATGGTAGTCCATAGAGCAATGGCCAATAAGTCCACAAAGCAAGCTCACCAAACTCACCAAGTAAAATTAAATCCACAATACAAGAAGGTTCACGAGGTAAGAAAAGTCCAGAGTTTACAAGGCGCAATCCAAACCAAGGCAAGACTCACTTATTTTATTTTGCTTCTGTTCAATTATGTTAATTCTCATACAGTGGCTGGACAAGCCCTGCACTTTTTTTGGAAAATATTTCAGAAGATGTTTGCCATTGCCTTCTTTCCTAGGGCTAAGAGAAAGTGGCTGGACCAAATGGCTTTATGCCTAAATCAGAACTAGAACTCGTGGGTGTCTGACCTAGTGCCTTAACCATTACACATAACTGGCTATGATTTGCTGCCTGATTAGCGGCAAGTTAAAGGGAAATTGAAAGGAGTTTATAATCAGCATTTAGAATTGAGGAAAGAAAGATAAACGGGAAGTTAAGTAGATGCAAAGATAAAGGCTGGTCAACCACATATCTTTTCCCTTCTAATTTGTTGTTTTGAAATCCAATTTAGGCTAAGTTGTGCATTGCTACAGGTCCTGGGACAGACATGTTTCAGAGCACACAAATAATTGGGAGACACATCTACTCAAATGCAAAGGTATGTTTAAAATTGTAACATTTTAGGAAAATATAGATGTCATAAGTACTAGCATCTAGCTTCTATATTTTCTAGGAAAGCATTCTAGGAAAATATAGATGCTAGAATCTTGACATTCCAGGAAAATGTAGATGATAGAGGTTGTCACTTTTCTAATAATATGCCAAATTTCCTTTTAACTAGAATATTTTTCCATTAAAAAAACTTTGTTTAGCAATGATACAATGTATACAGATATGCAAAGATATAGAGATAGATAGATAGATAGATAGATAGATAGATAGATAGATAGATAGATAGATAGATAGATAATGTCATGTTCAATGTAAAGTTTCATTGCTGTATGGCACCTGACAGATACTGTCTTTAGGCCTCTGCATTAACTTTGCCTCCTTTTCCTATGAAGCTTTAGATCTCAATTTTGTTCGAATGTAAGATTCAGGATGGGTACAGACTATTCTTTTGTTACTTCTTCAACTCCCATACCTCCAATTAAACTACCCATTGGGGGTAGGAGGAAGTTGACACATGCCATAGCTTTTTTCTAACCTTATCTTATCTGCTTAGAGTTCTTACTTCCTAACTAGTAAGAAACCATGGGTGTATGAGTTATATTGTGGAAAAACGAAATACTTTTCCTGTGATGAAGAGTTTTACCCTTCTGTCAGGGTAAGACCTTGGCTGCGGCTATTTCTACCTCAGGATTTTGTGTCCCTTCTGCCTGCTAGATTTGTTGACGAAATGATGCCTGTTGTTGAACTGCAAATCATAGTAGCTTCTGCCTGCATGTCTAATGATGAGGGTCCCTGGGAGCTGCAGTGTCAATTCATAAAATATTTCTAGGGTCTCTTTAGAGTTGCCAACAGAAAGGGAGGGGGCAAAGGGGTTTGAAAGAGCAGTGCGGCAGCTTGGAAATTGAAAGTGCATTCCATACATAGTTTTTCAAAGAGAGTAACTTGGTGACTGAAGTTTCTGCTGCGCAAATATCTAACCGGTGAACACGATTGATGACTCTTGGCTATGGACGTGTCTCATTGGAGAATATGAATTATGATATACCCAGGGGGTGGGGGAAAACCAGGGTCAAGGGTGACAATGAATTATGTGTCTCAGAGTCGGTTACACAAAGGAAGTGCCGGACATGTTAACTCCCAATAAATCCTCTTGAAGTCTTGGAAATTTGGCTCGAGACTCATGATTTCATTGGGTTAACTGCCGAAATCCTGACATGCAGTTCAGAAGTCCAGAACTTCCCTACCACATATTCACACATACAGATCCACACTTGAACAATATATATGTACTCAAATATGGTAATAAAATTATAACCAGATTTGAGTGATGATTGGTTTTCATTTGTATTTCAGGAAATATATACGAAGGCCTCAAAAGAGATTGATGGTCCCATCAGTTCAGTTCATCGATGGGTGGACATGAGTAACGTCACTGTTCAGCTTAACTCTACACACACGGTAGTGTACCTCCATGGAGATGATGTTCCAGGCAGATGGTAACAATATAGAAGTATTTACAATGCAGACCTTAACTCTTTACATTGTTTTTCCAAAGGTTAAAACATGTAAAGCAGCGTTGGGATACAGCTTTGCTGCAGGTACCATAGATGGACCAGGAATGTTCAATTTTACTCAAGGCAAGTGGAAAGAAATATCGACAGATTTTATTTATTACTATTACTCTTTCTGTTACACAGCAAGCTACTAGTCTGCATATGTGATGGGACTGCAGATTCTCAAATTCTCAGCCCCCATGTTCTGCAGTGCAGAACATCTGAGACTGGAAGACAAATTTGGAGAGACAGCTTGGCAGAGTGGCTACAATGCTGGGTAGAAATGAGGAGACTATGAGTTGTAGTCCTCCCAAAAACCAAGGTTGACTTTGGACCAGTTACACTCTCAATGGATCTCACAAGTTTGTTATTGTGGGGAAAATAAGAGCATTAGGTATACCTTGAGTTGACCAAAAATAAAGGTAAATCTTTTTTTTAAAAAAAAAAAGTTTGTATTCTGCCTTGACCCTGAAATATGAAGCAATAGATTTTGAAAAAATTATGAACTTGTATTCAAATATTTAAAATCGTTTTGTTCTTGAAATTTCTACATCATGGACTTTTGTATGTGGGAAAGACCTTGGGATACAGGGCGAATAGATGCTGCTTGGGGAAAAGTCAGATAAGAGAGGGCAAAGATAGGGTCAGAAGGGGTACTTCCTAACCAGAAGTAGTATTCAGCGGGTTCTGACCAGTTCTGGAAAACTGCTAGGGGGATTTTTTAGTAATTCAGAGAACCGGCAAACACTACCTCTGACTGGCCCTGTCTCCAACTATTCTTTGCCTCCCGAGTCCCAGCTGATCGGTTGGGTCTTCTTTTGTTGCCCTGCACAGGAGAACGGAGCTGGAAAATAGGTTAATGGGGTGGGGAGGGAATAAAGATTTTATAGTATCCTTCCCCTGCCATGCCCACCAAGCCACACCCACAGAACAGGTAGTAAAAAAATTTGAATCCCACCACTATTCCCAACATATCAGTAGCACTATCCAATTTACTTCCAGGTAGAACAAGACCTGCTGCTTTCTTTCTCTAGTTTCACCAGGCAATGACACACTGTTCAGTAGGGTAGTTAGTTTCCAAGCTTTCTATCACCACTGCGCAAAGGACACAAGGTAGTAATGTCATCAACAAAATGAAATGAAATGAGATAAAATAATCTGTGAATATATGGTTTAAAGATGTAATTAATACATAATATTAAAAGTGGTCCATTCTTATAAAATGGTACAGTAGCCCATGGGTTTGGCATACCAGCAAAGTTATTGAAAACAAAGTTATCTGAATGTTATTACTGCCTACACTGTATTTCTGCATTGTTACTTGAGTATTTCATTAATTAATCATCAGGCCAAGCCCTATTGAGCTAGGTAAGATCAAAATAGCAAAACTTATACAGGTTACAATGAAGCATATTTAATGCTAATCTGGGCATCATTAAAAATTCTTGGAAATTAAAAGAGAAATTTCCAATCCTTGTTCATAAGGTTGTTATTAAGAATTTTTGAATGATCTATAGCACTTTCCCCCAGATTTCTTGCTATCTGGGCTAGTTTACTATTTATGAGATAAACTGCCATCTATCTTGCTCATTATCTGTTGATCAGAAATCTATTCCCTGGTTTTGTTCCTTTCCTAGGCTCTCATAATCTTTCTCACGTCTGCAACTTCTTAAAAATAATAGATTGCTGTAAATATCAGGCATCCTTAACTTTGCAATCAGTCCTCACCATCAATCAAAAATGATTTATACTTGTAAATGTTTTTAGACGAGTTTCGTGTTTGTTTATTAAAAGGCAAAAGTACTGAAACTAGAAATCTGTTAAATGTCTCTTGACAATTATAGGTTGTATAAATTACACTGTCTTTTTTTTTTTTGGTCATAACAAAATAAAAGCACACAAAATATGTACTTTTATGGTAGTCTTGGTTCCTGGCAACTACCTGGACAAATTCCTGTGGGTTTTTTTTTTAAACCAACATTTTCAGAAGTGGTTTCCCATCAGCTTCTTCCTAGGGATGAGAGAGATGACTGGTCCAACTCATCCTATGAAGGTCTATAACTCACAATTTCCCAGCTTCCTTTTTTTAAAAACTCCTGCACCAAACTGGTTCTTCTTTAATGGCATTTGTTTTAAAGCAAATAGATGTTATTAAATATTTCATATTAATTCAATAACGTATTTTAACATGATGGAAAACATTCTACTATTACATACTTTTTTGAACAGGCACAACTGAAGGCGACCCATTCTGGGATTCTATCCGTGATACTTTCCTTGTTCGTCCATCCAATGAATCGATAGAATGCCACAAACCTAAGCCTATTCTACTTCCTATAGGAGAGGTATGAACCATTAGGTCTTACTAGGAGAAGCAAACTCATTATTTAAACCAGGGGTGGGCTTCAATTTTTTCAGCAAGGAGCTCTCTGGGTGGTCTGGGTTGGCATGGCTGGGTAAGTGTGGCCAAATCGATGTTGCTTCTTTGCCCTAATTATCTTTAAAAAAAAAGATATATACCAAAAAGTTGTTTATTATTTTGTGCATTTAATACTTAAATAAAAGACTGCATGAAACCAGGCTTAATGGCAGTGACTTTGAGAGGGATCTTGGAGTCTTAGTGGTGTTTCTGGTGAGTTACATGATTCTTATTATTTGGGAATTAATCCCCTTGGAGGCTATGTTATCTGATTTTCTCAATGGCCCTCCCTCGCAAGCACTGAATAGATTGTTTATCTAGCTTGCAACATTTTTATGAGGTGTGAAATGCTCTTGGCTGAATGGCCAGAAGTTCAATTAAGGCTATTAAGAGCTTTCCCTTGCTGCTTGTCTTTCTGAGGTTATTGCGAGCCTCTCGGGTTTAAACTAATTATTACCTCACAGATTATATTCATTATACAGCAGCAGCAAGAAGTGCAGCCCTTGCTTGGATGTATTGTTTTGGGAAAGATCATAAAAAGGCTGCAATATTCCCTACTATTTAATAGGTTCACTTTGATGATACACTTTATGCCACATTCCCTCCCCACCCCCAACTTTTTTTTTTTGAGGTGAGGATTCTGGGCACCAGGGAACTTGGAAGGGAAGGAGGTCAGAGAACCTGAGGCATGGCTCATTAAACAGGAATAGCTGTAGGCCAGATGGCAGGGATAGGAGGTGGCTTGATCTGAAGGCTGGATAGTAGGAAAAGACTGATGTAGTGATGGCCAGAGAGACATATCATGGGAGGCACATAGCAAACCATTGCAGGGGATTGGAAATCTGATGCCAATCCCATTTTTGTCTTTCATCTTTATCTTCAAGTCTTGGTGGGAAATTGTTGGACTTCTTATCCTTAGGGTATTTTTAAATTTATTTATTTATTTGATTTTACCATCAAAGACCAAACCAATATGGTAGGGGGAAGGATGGAATGGAACACAAATCCATTGTAGGTAACCCAGATATATGGGGGAAAAGTACGTAGTGTAAAGAAAAATGTTTGGGGTTGCCAAAATTGCTGAACTTTAACTACAATTTTTGAGAACTTGATGTGAGATAACTCACACAAATTTAGTGTCTCATTTAGATATACTGTACCTACTGATCAGTATGTAAAGGAAGAAGAAAGGTAATCTCTTAGTTCCAGGTGGACTATCAGGAATGCATTGATGATATCCACCTGTTATATCTCCATTCCAGACTATACTAACAGCAATAGCACTTAGAGTTATATACCATTCCATAATGCTTTACAGCATTCTCTGAATGGTTTACAATGTCAACATATTGTTCCCAACAATCTGGATTCTCATTTTACTGACTTTGGAAGGATGGAAAGCTGAGTCAACCTTGAAAACCAAGCCTTGTCAGGATTGAACTCTAGGCTGTGGGCAGAGTTTGCCTGCAATACTGCATTCTAATCACTGTGTCACCAGGTTTCCCTATGTCAGAGAAGTGATGGGACTACTTCTGGTTCATAGTCCTTTAGATAGTTCCATATTTAGCCTTGGATGGAGGCATTGCCGTGAACAGGTACACAATTATTTGGACCTCTTCCTAGACTTGCAGCTCTTTTTTGAGTGGCAAGTGGCAGTTATGGCCAGGATAGTTTTGGCTAGTTTTCATTGATTCACTAATGCAATCATTTCTAGGCCACTGCAATCTATGCCTCATCCTTGAATCTCTCAGTTAAAATATGACATTTCCAGCAATTTGCCTTTACCTGAGGTTAAGCCAAAATCAGGATTCATTCATTCATTCATTCATTCATTCAGCAATAGCACTTAGACTTATATACTGCTTCACAATGCTTTACAACAGGGATCTTCAAACTTGGCAAGTTTAAGACTTGTGAACTTCAACTCCCAGAATTCCTCCTCCAGTCATGTTAGCTCAGGAATTCTGGGAGTTGAAGTCCACAAGTCTTAAAGCTGTCAAGTTTGAAGACCCTTGCTGTACAGTCTTCTCTAAGCAGTCAATCTATCAAACAATTTGTGTATCATATTTCTAAAGGGTTCTGGTGAAAAACAGTAAGGAATCAATTCTAGGGGTTGGTTTGAGAGTTCCATGGGCTCACTTTGCTCAACCACTTCTAATTTTTCACAAAATCCCTTGAGTGACAAAGGAGTGTAAATGTGGTTTTATTGTTGATGATATTATTTAATATAAAGGCTGATCTTCCTCTTTTCTCTTGAATTGCTTAAGCTTACCAAGCCTTACCCCTGGCAGCCCAAGATAGTTGATATCCAGATGTTTACCATTGGATCTACAGCCTTCGTGGGTCTTCCAGGAGAATTTACGTATGAATTTATATTTTGTCTTTTATAATATAATTCAAGCATATACTTTGTGTTTTATGGTTAGCTTGGAAAAAGAAAGCAGGTTTATTTAGGAGGAAAGCCTTGTTCTAGAGCAAGGGTCTCCAACCTTGGCAACTTTAAGACTTGTGGATTTCAACTCCCAGAATTCCTCAGCCAGCAAAGCTGAAGATGATCGATCGGTAGGAAAATGGGGTGGGGAATTTTCCTGTAGACTTTTTTTGGGATTTTCCCAGGGTCTCTGGTCTGCGGGATTTAAAATTATGAGTTTGGTGGTCCCTGAGGTCCAAAAGGTTGCCGACCCCTGTTCTAGAGGACAGATAGTGGGAAATATAGAAAGACAGACAAGACCAGCCAAAATTGGTGTGATAGATGAAAATTTGGGGAACTGAAACCCACATATATCTGAAAGGCAATAGATTGCAGAAGCCTGCAGCAGGCAACACTCTGCTCATGTACTATATAATTAACAGGGCAAAATTAAAGCCAGTGATTGACATTACAATATCCTTGATTCAATATAAGGTGCCCAAGGTGCAATCCACCATTTCCTTTGATGAACATCCTCTTAAATTAACTGTCCTGAATAGCATGTTTAAGCCATAATTTAAAGAGAGAGAAAATGTGGCAAGTGAATAATGACACAACTATTTGATTAGTTTCCATAGTTTTTTATTGCATCAGAGCAGACAGGAAACTGATTTGGTATTCTGTTATTCAGAAACATTAATGATTATCTGTTAAGTTTTTCGTAAAGAGAATAATCTAACAACCTTCTTTGAGAATCAACCGCTGTTTATAAGGCTATGGAAACTGATACTCCTTTTGTGTGTGTGTGTGTGTGTGTTTTCCAGGACAATGTCTGGCCGAAGAGTCCGTGAAGCTGTGAAAAAAGTAAGTTGGTGGTTTTAGAATAAGAAAGGAATTAGTGAACGGTGGTAGAGAAATTTCCTTGCAATTTTTAAAGGACTCATTCCACTTGATAAAAAGTTTCTTTGTCTTTGGAAGAAGTTGAGAAATTCTTAGCAGTGAAGAATAAAGGAGCTTCAGTGGCGCACTGGTTAGAGTGCAGTACTGCAAGCTACTCCTACTGCAATTTGGCAGATTGAATCTCACCAGGCTCAAGGTTGACTCAGCCTTCCATCCTTCCGAGGTGGGTAAAATGAGGACCCAGATTGTTGGGGGCAATATGCTGACTCTGTAAACCACTTAGAGAGGGCTGTAAAGCACTATAAAAGCAGTATATAAGTACAGGTGCTATTGCTAGTGCTATGACATTTTTGCACATACAGGTAGTCCTTGACTTATGCCCATTTGTTTAGTGACCAAAGTTCAAAGTTAAAATGGCACTGAAAAAAGTGACTTACAACTGGTTTTCCCACTTGCAACTGTCATAGCACCCCCATGGCCACATGGTAAAATTTTGGGTGCTTGACCACTGGCATATATTTATGACGGTTGCAGGGTCTTGGGGTCACTTTCCCAGCTGGCTTCTGACAAGCAAAGTCAATGGAGGAAGCTAGATTTGCTTAACAACCGTGTGGTTTATTTAACGACTATAGTGGTTCCCATAATAGCACAGCAAAAAAGGTCATGAAATTTGACATGACTCATCTCACTTAGCAATGGAATTTCTAGTCCCACTTGTGGTTGTAAGTCGAGACCTGCCTGTATTTGTGTGAAGGGCTACCATATTGTGAACATATATGAATGTCTTGCCCTTCATTACATAGTTAAGATTACTAACAAACTGCAACTCCTTGATTCTTTTAAATAGCAGGATTAGTGTCACTGCAAAAAGAAAAAAAAAACCCAACAACTATTGATGAATATTTTCTTCCTGTGGAAAAAAAAATAGGAGAAATCATCTGTCCATGCTCTCTGTTCATACGTTTATTTTTTATTTTAAATTTTTATTGGTTTTTAAAAACAAACATAAACAAAACAAAACATAAAGACATCAAGCTATCTTCCATATGTGTACATACAGTGTGCCGGTTGGTTTACAAATTGTTTTGTGCTTCCATTTCGTAGTCTTCAATTACAATTACATTGCATATAATCTCATATTTTCAATCAAAAATTAAATACCTTAGTATCATTATTAATCAATCATTTGACTATACTTTTATTCATTCATGTTTTACAAGATAATCATAATTAACCTAGTTTATTTTATAACAGTTCATATTATCATCCCAAATCTATCCTAAAATCATTTTGTGGATATAATAAGAAAGAAGTACATCTTTATATATTTATTATTTTCTAAAAGTCTACATATTTCATTACTGTATTTTATTATCTAACCATTGATAGAAAAGATCCCAAATTTTATAAAATTGTTTATCCTCTTGTTCTCTAATTTCAAATGTCAAACTACTCATTTCAGCACATTCCAATATTTTCTTAATGATTTCCTCCTGTGATGGTATTTTCTCATTTTTCCAGTTTTTAGCAAATACAATCCTAGCCGCTGTTAACACGTTTACAGTCAGGTATTTCAAGTCTTTACTATATATTTCAGGTAAAATTCCCAATAAAAATATCTCTGGTTTCAAGTCTATATGTTTTTTTGTCATTTTTTCCCAACCACATGAGGATTTTAGTCCAGTATTTTTTAGCATCCACACAAATCCACCACATATGGTAATATGAGCCAGGTGTCTGATGACATTTCCAACATTTTTCGGATTTATTCTTGAACATTCTTGTCGGGGGGAAATGCCACCTGTAAAACATCTTATACAAATTTTCTTTATATGCTGTTGACATTGTCATTTTATAATTTTGAGACCACAATTTTTGCCATTTCTCTAAATCGATCCTATATCCAAAATTCTTCCCCCAAGCAATCATTGTTTCTTTAACTTGTTCTTCTTCTAATTTAATTTCTAATAAATATCCATACAGTTTTTTAATCACCTTTTCATCAGTACCTGTCAAAATCTTATCTAAATCAGTCAATTTATCATAGAAACCTTCCATTTTAGAATCTTTATCATACCTTGAATGTATTTGCGCATATGAAAACCAATTCATCTTCATACCTTATTCCTCTATTTTTTGTATAGATTTGAGTTCACCCTTTTCATTCAATATTTCACCATATCTAACTGTTTGTTCCTTTTTGTATATTATAGGATAAGAAAATGCTTCAATAGTCGATAACCAGACTGGAATTTTCAAATAACATTATCTTTTAATCTTCTCCCAGTTTAACCACAGAGACTCCCATATATAATGTCTTCTAAAATACCCCTGTGTTTTAGTTCCTTTATACCATAAAAAAGCATGCCACCCCAACAACAGATCATGTCATTCTAATGTCAACAATCTAGTATTTCTTAGTGTTATCCATTCCTTAACCCACATCAGATTTGTAGCTTGATAGTACAACTCCCAATTAGGCAAACCAAATCCTCCTCTAATTCTAGCATCTTGCAAAAGTTTTAACTTTATTCTCGCTTTCTTACCTTGCCATATATATTTCAACAAAATTTTATTTAGATTCAAAGTAATCTTTTCCAAGCCTAATTGGAATTGTTTGAAACAAATATAAAATTCTGGATAATATATTCATCTTGATTATTGAAATTCTCCCTATTAGTGACAGTTGTAAATTTTCCCATTTCGCCAGATCTGACGCTATCTGCTGTTTAAGTTTGATATAATTATTCTCTTTTAATGTACTACATCTTGCTGTCAAATATATCCCCAAGTACTTGATCTTATTCGTGACCTGAATTTTCAATAGGTCTGCCAGTTCTTCCTTTTGTCTTAAAAGCATATTCTTTGTCTTATCTTTATTTATTTTCAAACCAGCCACCTTTCCATATGTCTCTATCTTTTCTATCAATTTTGATGCTGTTTCTAAAGGGTCTTCTAAGATGAAAACCAGATCATCTGCAAATGCTTGCAGCTTAAATTCTTCCTTTTGATTTTCATTCCTTTTATATTCTTTTCATCTCTAATATTTCTGTTTAACACTTCCATAGTTAACACAAACAACAAAGGTGATAGTGGGGACCCTTGTCTTGTTCCTTTTCTTATATTGATAGAGTCTGTCAGTTCTCCCTCTATCATTACCTTTGCTGTTTGCTTATAGTATATAGCTTCTATTGCTTGAATAAATTTTCTAGCAAAACCCATCTGTTCCAACAGTAATAACATGAATCGCCAATTCACATTATCAAATGCCTTCTGTGCATATAGAAATATCAGAGCCATTTGTTTTTCAGGATGTGCCTCGTAGTATTCCAAGGTGTCCAAGATTACTCTCATATTGTCTTTAATTTGTCTCTTTGGCAGAAATCCATTTTGATCAGGATGGATAAAATTATTTAAATATTTTTTAAGTCTTTCTGCCAATATTGAAGCAAAAATTTTATAACCTGCATTTAGTAGAGAAATGGGTCTATAGTTCTTAATTTGTAATGGGTCGGCCTCCTCTTTTGGAATAAGTGTAATATAGGCTTCTGACCATGATTTAGGTATCTTCTTCTTTAACATAACTTCATTCATAACTTCTAGCAATGGAAGATTCAATGATTCTTGTAATGTTTTATAAAATTCTGCCGGAAGTCCATCTGAGCCTGGTGCCTTTCCATTATTTTGCTTCTTGAGTGCTTCAGTTAACTCCATCATCGTTATATTGCTTTCTAACATTTTTTCAGTCTCTTTAGGTATCTGAGGTAAATTAGCATTCTTTAAGTACTGTTTAACTCTTTACTCATCAATATTCTCTTGCATATATAATTTCCCATAGAAGTCTAGAATGATTTCCTTCTTTTCTTTACTACCATGGCAAACTTGGCCTTGGTCATCTATTAATTGCAATATTTTCCTTGATTCTTTCTCCTTTCTCAGTTTGTATGCTAACCATCTACCTGGTTTGTTTGCATCTTCAAAGTAGTTCTGTTTAGCACCTCTAATTTTCTGTGCTAATTCTTCTTTTTCTATTTGACCCATTTTATGTTTAATTATATCCATTTTTAGCTTGATGTCCTTTTTCTGTGGCATTTTCTGTAGTTCTTTTTCAAGTCTTTTATGCTCATCCTCTAAGGCCTTAGAGGCTAGTCTTTTCATAGTATTCGTTTTCCTTGTATAGTCTATTATCAAGCCTCTAACATATGCCTTCATTGTATCCCATACATTCTGAATTGAGGTATCTTCTTTTTTGTTTTCTCTAAAGAAAAAAGCCAATTCTTTCTCCATCCACTGTGTGAAGTCTTTTTCCTTTAAAATAGTATTATTTAACATCCATCTAGATCTTCTTTTTCGTCCTTTCCATTTAATTGTCATTGGATTGTGATCTGCCCAAGTACTTGTTTCAATATTTATTTCTTGAATATTAGTTATTAATTCTGTTGACATCTATATCATATCTATTCTGGACCATGATAAGTGTCTATTTGAATAGAAGGTGTATTGATTAGTTTTAGCATTTCTTTCTCTCCATGTATCTTTTAAGTTTATTTCATCTACCATTTTAAAAAAAGATTTAGAGAGAGTCTTTCTGTTTTGCTTTATTGTTTTCTGTGCTGTATAGTCCAATTTATTGTCTACAATTCCATTAAAATCTCCCATCATAACTATATTAGCATAGTCCAGTTCGATTATTTTCATATGTAATTTTTTGTAGAATTCTTCTTGTTTGTCATTCGGAGCATAAATTGCAATCAGGAGTGTTTTTGTATTATTGTCCATTATTTCCACCATTAGTATTCTTCCATCATCATCGGTATAAATCAATTTTGCTGGGGTGGTCTCTTTAATATATAAAACCACTCCTCTTTTCTTACATTGTGTCAAGGAAGTAAATATTTTCCCTAATTTTGTCTGTACCAACAATTGTTCATATTGTTTTTTAATATGTACTTCTTGTAGACAAATTATATCAAATTTTAATTTCTCTAATTTATGAAAGGTTTTCCTTCTTTTAACGGCTGAGTTAAGTCCATTTATATTAATTGTAATCAATTTTTTCTCTTCCATGGTTATATTTTATAGTTAGGTTTAGCAGCTCTCGGAGATCTTAATTCACATTGTTCTTTGGCTTCCACCTTTCCACCTACTGCACCTTCTTCTTTTTCAGTGGCCATTTGGCAGTCCTCTTGGAATTCAATTAGTGAGATCTCTTTTTCTGCCTCTTCCTCTTTCCCTCCAAAAAATTCTGTATAAAATAATTCCGCTTTCTCAATTGAGTCAATTCTATGTCTCTGTTCTTGCCATGTGAACATTAAACCTTCTGGAATCAGCCATCTATAATTCACCTCTTTTTTAAGTAGAATTTTAGTCAGGAATCGGTATTCTCTTCTCATCTCTCTCACTCTTCTGGGTATTTGTTTCAAGACCACAATCTCCTTGTCTTTATATTTCAATGTTTTCTCTTTTGCCACTTGCAATATTTGCGTTTTAATGGCTTTCTTTGTAAATCTAATGTGAACTTCTCTTGGTAAGCTATTTCTCATCACATATCTTGTGAAAACTCGATAAACCTAATCTATTCCATCCATCATCTTCTCTTGAGTTATTTCCAAAGCTTCAGCCAGTATTTCTATCATTATCTCAGCTACGTTTTGTCCTTTTTCTTCCTCTACGTTTTGGAATCTAAGATAGAATTCTGATCTATCCATCTCCCATCTCAACATACTACTTTTATCTTGTTCAACCACCCTTAATCTATTATCAATATCTCCAATCTTCTTGTCTCTTTGCTTATCTTCTTCTTCAATTTTTTGGAATCTCTCATCATACTTCAACATCATTTGTTGGATGTTCTCCACTTTTTCATCGGTTTTCCCTGTTCTTTGTTCAATGTTCTCTGTTCTTTGTTCAATGTTCTCTGTTCTTTGTTCAATGTGCTCTATTCTCTTTTCAATATTCTCTGATCTTGCTTGAATATTTTGAATTCCTTGCATAATCATCTGCAGAGTCACTTTTTCTTGTTCTTTTTCTTGCTTTAACATTGTCTGTATTGAACATTGTCCTCCAGATAGTGGAGAGGAAGAAGTAGAAGTTGAAGAACCAGAAGCTGTAAATTTCCTACTCATTTTAAGCAATTCAAAATCTTCAGGTTCTTCTAAACCTTAATCCAATTGTGAAGTAACCAATTATAGTTCAAAATAAAAATAGTAGAAAAATGAAGCCCAATAATAATGATAAAAAAAAGGAGGACAAAATTTCTTCAGGTTCTTGTATACCTTAATCCAATCAGTAGTTAGATGAAGAAAAAGACTTAAGAAAAAAAGGGGGAGGGGGAAGGAAAAGGAAAAATTCTTCAGGTTCTTCAACACCTTAATCCAATTGAAAGGTCTCAAATAGAAAAGAGTGCATAAGAATAAACCAGAAAGGTAGATGAAAAAACAAAAATACCAGGAAAGGAAAAAAAAAGGCTTTTAAGGCTTTCCCTTTAAAATAAAAAACAAACGTAGAGATTGGACTTCCAAAGAGAAAAAGAAAAACAAAGACAAGCTCCAACAAAGCCAAAAACCCATATAGTTATTACAAGGAAAAAAAAGATAAAATGAAATACAATAAAGCTGATGAGGAGGGATAGCACAACTTAGAAAAAGTAAAAAGGGCACACTACACTTTGTTTAATTATCCAAGGCTCTTATTATAGCTCTCTTCTCCAAAAACTTATCACCTTTTTTTCCCCTAGGTTTCAACACAAGACTCCAGCTGTTGATAGAAACACAGAAGAGCACCTGCAATAATACTCTCCCATGCTCTTCCCTCTATCATATCAAATAGCAATGTCCTTGAAAAAGAGTCTCAGTTCTTTCTTTCTCAGCTTTGTCTGGTCACAGGGAAATAGAATATTTTCAAGCCTCTAGTTGGCAGTGTTACAAAGTTTCTTTGCTCTCACTTTCCCCCTCCTTTTCCAAGCAAGATATAATAAGAATTAATAAAAAAAAGAAAAAGATATTTTAAAAAAAGAAATAACTAAAGGGAGCCTCTAGCCTAAAATATTACAAAATCAAAAAATAGAAAAAAAAATAGATGTAAACGAAAAAAACCAGTCCAGTTCTAAAATACAAGATCGTGTATAGAAAATCCAGTAATGAGAAAAAAAAAAACATTACTTTGACATTCCTGTTTAAAGTCGCCGCTTAATCACTTCTGTCAAAACTTTTACAGATTCTTTCTTTTCCTTAGGGTGTCCTTTCAGATCTTAGAATAAAAAAAAAGTTCTCACCAAACCGGCACACTCTCTCTTTCTGTTCTCTTCCGTTTCGGAGCTGTCCCAGCTTCAGCAGCTTTAATGGCTGCCTCTTTGCCGCTGGCAAGAAGAGCTTCTCCTGGATCTACCAGGGACTTTGCGGTATCCCTGGGATCGACAGGATGCGCTCTTCACCTTCACCATCTCTTTGGGACGGTTTAGATCCCATAGGACCATCCAGGAGCAAAGATATCGGCAGCGATCTCAGACCTCCAAGATCGCATGCCGTATCGTCACGACGCCAGCTCCGCTGTCTCCTGTTCATACGTTTATTGAGGAATTTCAAAAGCCTGTAGTTTGCATTTTAATTTTTGTATCATGATGGCAGTTTGTTTTTATTTTGTCTTATGATTGGCTAGACAAATTGAATAAATAGATTAATTTTCAACTTCTAGAAGGGATAGATTTTTGATGAATTTCTCTTTTTTTATGGCTTCTCAATTTCTCCTTGACTTCAGAATTGTCTAATACACAAGACTTAATTAAACTGAGGTAATACTTTTTGTGATTAAAAATGTTTCATTTGATAAGAAAGCAAATAATTTCTTTTAAGTTTATTCTGGGAATAAATTAATATTGACCAAATGTAAATAATAATAATAATAATAATAATAATAATAATAATAATAATAATAATAATAATAATAATAATAATAATAATAATAATAATTCTTTTACCTAGAGGAGGAGATAATAATGAAGAGTTTATTTCCTAGTGTTTCTAAGAATTGTTGTTGTTGTTGTTATTATTTACCTAGTAATTCTCCCCCCACTTCCTTTCCCACTGAGGTGCTTATTTCACATTGCATTGTAATCATTCTCCCACTCAAATCACAAACATCACAAATCCACAATCTGTGCATGAAATTACAGCACTGTAGTTACTTCAGAAGCTTTTGTTTTCAGAGCTCTGCTTATTAGAGATTAGAATCTTAAGAATGATGAAAGGATTGAATTGCAAGATGTTTCTGTTAGACGGTAACTGCCATCCAACTGGGTCAGGGATGGGATCCAGCTGGTATAACTACCGGTTCTGTTGCTCTGCGTGAAACGTGAGTACGATTTACGACCTGCTGAGCTGCCTGGACAGCTGAGCAGCGCTGTGTGCAAGTGCTCAGCAGTTGGAAAAGCCCTTTTTTCCTGGTTTTTCAACCTCAGCTGTGTCACGCAAAGCAGCTGTGGTTGAAAAAGCAGGAAATAAAGGTCAGGTAAGAGCCCGGGCGGGCAAGTGGGCCAAAACAGCAGCAGATATAGAACCAGTTCTATGCCTGCTGTTCTTTAGAACTACCGGTTCTACAGAGGTGGACAGAACCGGTAGAATCCCATCCCTGAACTGGGTCCAATTTTTTGTCTCCCCCGAGAATCTAATCTTATGCCTCTTCTTCTTGTTGTTCCTCCAGTTTCCCCAGTTGGCTACAGGATTTGCTTGTCTGACACTGTGATTGGTGCAGTTCTTGCAGTAAAATTATCTGTGCATGATGGAATGAATTCTGTTATTTAATTCACATGTATTTTTCACAGTCTGATGCTGATTCACCTGAGCGGGAGTGACTTGCCTAAGGCTATGGAGCTCATTTCCATGCCTAAGAGAGGCCTAAAACCTCCTCTTATTTGTCCAGAACCTTAAAATATTATATCTTATTGGCTCTCTAGAAAATCTTCTTAGAATTTTGAATTTCTTCTAATTCAGGGATGTATTGTATAATTAATGATCAATATGACTAAGTCCTAGATGACAGAGAAAACAACTGTCTTCTTGAGGAAGATTTGTTTGATCAGATCAGTAAATCAGTTTTATAATTGGGCCTTGACTATATTTATATTTGATCCCTTTATGTAACAGGAGATTTTAGAGTTATTCAAATATGGCAATATGTGACCTCTTTGCTGTTGTTTAAGTATGGGGCAAAGTTTGGGACATCTGATTCTTTTCAATAATAATTCTTCACATGTTGGCATCTTTGCTTAGTATTTACAAGTTTTAATTTAAACACAAAGGAAAATATTTCTTTCCTCCAAGCTTTATAATACATGGCTATTTTATTTGCCAGAAGTTTTCCTTGGGGTGGAGGGATTTTTTTGCAGACATTAATGTATTAGCCTGTTGTAATTATTTTGAGACAGCCTATTAAATTTTAACTAACATGTTTCTGTTTGCCATTGTGGTCAATGATCATAATTAAAATAGTCTATTCTAATTATTTATCATATTTTCCTCCCCCCCCCCCCCAAAGAAAATTGCTAGCCATGGTATAAAACTTGAACACATGAATAAATGCCAACTGAGCTCTGAATTCAGAATGGTCTTTTTTTTTTTTTTCTTTCTTCTTTCTTTCTTTCTTTCTTTCTTTCTTTCTTTCTTTCTTTCTTTCTTTCTTTCTTTCTTTCTTTCTTTCTTTCTTTCTTTCTTTCTTTCTTTCTTTCTTTCTTTCTTTCTTTCTTTCTTCTTTCTTTCCTCTTTTTCTGTTTCATAGGAATTTGAAATTCAAGGAAAAGCAGGAATGGATATTATAATTTCAGGATTGAGCAATGTTTACACCCACTACGTAACTACTTATGAAGAATATCAGGTAATATCAGTAATATTCTTAAGACAAAAATAAGTAGCATGAATGATTTGTGACTACACTTTGTAGAAAATTTAGTTTACTGTTAGGATTATGAAGCAGTCATGAGTTCATAGATCTTCATGTCTCACTTTGTAGATTCAACGATATGAAGGAGGGGCCACCATTTTTGGACCACACACGCTTTCTGCCTATATACAGTTATTTCAAGGCCTGGCCAGAGCTCTTGCTATGGTAATAACAAATTACAATTATGCAGTGTTAAAGAATCTCTGATTCTTAGTTATAAGTGGAAATAGATTGCAATCTGTAGAGGTGCACATACGGATAGAAGGTTTCCAAAGGGCTGCATTCTGATGTGGATATTTATTTATTTATTTATTTGATTTGTCAATTGCTTACAAGATAACAGGTATAAGTATAAACATAGTTTTGAATACATGAGATGGATACATATAAGAAAAATAAAAAGAAACAATAGGACAGGGATGGTAGGCACGATTGATGCACTTATGCATGCCCCTACAGACTATCAATATAAATTCCAAGCAAGCTATTTTGTTCTTCATCCCAGCACCTGTACTGTTAATCTATGCTGACTACTACCTACAATCCATGCAAAAATTGTCATGAGATTTTTTTACATTCCCAGAGTAAACAAGCAACTAAGTGTGAATAATACTGCTTCTATAGTTTGCTATGGAGGTTTAAAACTAAGCCTGTGTATTTCAAGGCAGAATGGAAGAACTCTCCGTAGCCATCTCGCCACAACCAATTCACCATAGGACAATTCAACAATTCAATTTAATTATTTAAAATAATTTGAAAAATATTTTAATTTTTGTCATTTACATGTCATTGGTGGGATTCAAATTTTTTTACTATCGGTTCTGTGGGTGTGGTATGGTGGGCGTGGCAGGGGAAGGATACTGTAAAATCTCCAGTCAGAGGTGGTATTTGCTGGTTCTCCGAACTACTCAAAATTTCCGCTACCGTTTCTTCAGAACTGGTCAGAACCTGCTGAATACCACCTCTGATTTTGTCCCTCCTTTGGCATTCTTTCTTTGATGATTCTATTCCACAGGTGTCACTTGATCATGTCACATGATATCACTTTTTTGCCTTTGCAGAGCAGGGGTGGGCGTGGCTTGCATGTGATGCGTCTGGCCCACGGGCCACCAGTTTGACACCCCATCTATTCCATTATTTCTTTGATATTAATGTAATTTCTGCCCCACTGTGAGTTGTCCCACAGTGAGTTGGCCATGATGAGTTATCCCATGACGAATTGGCTGTGGTGAGTTGACTGTGAAGAGTTGGTCGTGGCAAATTTACCATGACGAGTTGTCGTAGTTGTAGTAGGCCCATTTCAAGGAGCTTGTAAATGAAAACAAGGGAAAAACTAAAATAGAACTAAAGATTTGGGTACAGAAATACTGAACAGGATCTCTCAACTCCATGCAGAGAATGTTTTTATTATATAATCTTTCTCCCTTTTTCCTTTGTTTTATTTCCTGGTTAAGATTAAAACACCTTTCATTCCAAACTGAATTACATTTTTTTTCAGAATACCACTCAAGATTTAACCAATATTCCAGAACCACCCATCTTAAACATAACAAGCCTGAATTTTTTGCCCCCTATTATGGATAAAAAGCCACTTGGTCAGAAGTATGGTGATGTTCTAAAAGATGTTCAACCAACATACAAAGTGGTATGTATACTCCTCCCCCCACCAGCCATTTTATTTGGCTGTATTTTTAAACCTTGTTTAATCATATCATTTTGAGTGGCAATATACTAGCTCACTACATAACAGTGTCCTGGTGTTCCAAGAATTCCCAGTGGTGCAGCAGTGAGGACATTAAATTAGGATCAGTGTTAGGAAACCTCAAGCATGGAAGCTCACAGAGTGCCTTTGGATTAGATCTCTCTCTCAGTCTGTTTTATTTATTATGAAATTTATACCTAAGAAAGTGCAAAATATAAACATGACAGCAACATGAAAATAAGGATTGTAAGGTTTTCTGCTGCAGCACCCAACCTAAGGAAGGTGCCAGCAGTGGGATCTTACCTGTTCCACTATTGCTTTTGTGATCACGCACGTCTGCACATGCACCTAATGCACACACATCTTTCTGTTTTTTTGTAAGACCTTAGAGGCCAGGTTTTGCGCCTGGGGCTCTAGAGCAGTGGTTGCTAATCTTTTTGGACTCCTGTGCCAAAAATTGCATGCACATTAGTGCATGCGCACTTACGTGCCAGCACCCAGAATGCAATGTGCACCCCCCCACGCCCCCTGCGCATGCGTGTGCAATCCCCCTACATGCCACCCACCACCACCCCCTTATCTGCACTGCGCCTCACAGCTGATTTTTTGGCTGGTTTGAGGTCTTTTTCGGCCTCCCAGAGGCTTGGAAAAAGCCTCTGCAAGGCTTCTCAGGCCGAATAATATGCCCATTTTATAACTTCCGGTATTACAGGAAGTGACAAAACGGGCCTATTCGTCCTGAAAAGCCTTGCAGAAGCTTTTTCCAAACCTCTGGGAGGCTGAAAAAGGCTTGAAACTAGCAGAAAAATCAGCTGTGAGGCGCGCACATGCACAGTGAGTTAAGTTTGCCTGTGATTCGCATGCCAGCACAAATGGCTCTGCGTGCCACTTGTGGCACATGTGCCCTAGGTTCGCCATCACAGCTCTAGAAGATATGAAGGGACCCATCTCCTGGCTGTACTCGTAATTGTTGACTCTGATAACTTCCAGAGTCATTTTGTTGAGATGATCAGCTATATAATTTGATAAAATAAATAAGGATCCTAATTGCCAATTAAAATAGAATAGAATAGAATTCTTTATTGGCCAAGTGTGATTGGACTCACAAGGAATTTGTCTTGGTGCAAATGTTCTCATTATATATAAAAGAAAAGATACATTCGCCAAGAGTTAAGAATTATAAGGTACAACACTTAGGGTACAATAAGCAATCAAATCATACTAGGAAACAGTCAATATAAATCATAAGGATACAAGCGACAAAGTTACAGTCATACAGTCACAAGTGGGAGGGGATGGGTGATAAGGAGTAATGAAAAGATTAACAGTAATAGTAGTGCAGACTTTGTAAATAGTTGGAGAGTGTTGAGGGAATTATTTGTTTAGCAGAGGGATGGCTTTTGGAGAAAAAAACTCTTCTTGTGTCCAGTTGTTCTGGTGTGCAGTGCTCTATAGCATTGTCTTGAGAGAAGGAGTTGAAACAGTTTATGTCCAGGATGTGAAGGGTCTGTAAATATTTTCACAGCCCTCTTTTTGACTCGTGCAGTATTCAGGTCCTCGATGGAAGGGAGGTTGGTAGTAATTGTTCTTTCTGCAGTCCTAATTATCCTCTGAAGTCTGTGTCTGTCCTGAACCAAACCAGACACAGTTATAGAGGTGCAGATGATAGACTCAATAATTCCTCTGTAGAAGAATAAAAGCTTCCAAACATAACCCAAGAAGAAGGATCAAACACACTGGAAACCAGCATCTTCAACTACATCAGATGGACCAAAAAGATACCATAGCTGATGGTATCAAATGCTACTGATGTATTCATTTATTTATTTCTCAAATTTATTTGCCACCTATCTCGCGATATTCAGAACAATTGGTAGGATTGAACCCCGTCTCCATTTAGTGTAATTTCCAGTATAGGTCAGTCTTAGAGACAACCAATGCAGTTTCTGTACCATATCCTACCTAGGTGAAAGTCTAATTGAAATGAGTAATTTATAATTATAGCAGTAGGGAGGGTTCTTCCAGTAAAACTCTTGTAACTTCCTCCTTTCCTAGGATAGATACATTTCCCTCACTTAAGGACCATCTATATGCTCCTGATCCCTAATTGTACATCTCAAGTCCAGGATGCATAGCTGAAGCTATCAGTGTATTGACCTAGACCAGAGGTCTGCAACCTTAAACTCTAAAAGAGCCATTTGGACCCATTTCCCACAGAAAAGAAAATACAGGGAGCCACAAAACCTGGATGGGCGTGGCCAACTCAGCGTCACTCACTCCCACCCAGTCACATGGCACTCCCCTAGCCACGCCTTCTGAACTCATAGCTGCTGCTCCATGGCTAATTCTGAAGAGCTTTCAGCCATTGAGTCAATACACTGATACCTTCACTTTGTGCACCATTTGTATCCTTTCACTGACATTTCAGGAAAGGGTGATTATCTTCCACGTTGAAGCTCTGAATGCTATTGTATATATGTCTGCAATCATACTGCAAGGTTTCTAAGCACTTAGGATATTTGCACATTTTAAAGAAATGCTTAGTAAGATATGTACCTGCATATCTTATACACATCTCCTTACCCATTTGTATTTTAAGAATTGAATGGCCATCAGGAAAGCTGCTCATTTTGAGCATTAGGAAAAGCTCTGAAGTTCAAAAGACTTGTGCCATAGAAGAATTGATTGATTGGTACCATGGATGTGATTTACCGTTCATTTTCTCAAAACTCATTCCATCTCTTTTACCCAGGGAGAGATTGCTGAAGTGCACTTTGTAGGAGCAAATCCAAGGAGTTCTACAGAGTATATGGTGAGATACGAAACCAATGGAAAGATTGCACAGAAAAATTGAGCGAATCCTTATATTCCCTGCATTTGACCAAATAATTCCGAGGTGCAATGTCTTTATTTTTCTCTCTCTCTCCCCCTCCCTCCCTCTTTCTCATCATAATTGCAAATATGGAGAAGAAAGATGGGGAAGAGGAAACAAATGAATACAAAATATATAACTGTGAAGGAGATTTAAATAATAAGCCATTAGACAATCTAAGGAGATCCTCTGATCTTATCCAATATATATCCATAAGTGATAGTTTCTGGGGAGCTATTTTACAGGTGGGTTATTTCATGTCTCTATCGCTGCTTATTCTTTCCAGGCCAATTTTACTTTCCTTACGGTGGAGAAACATGATAACATTTCTAAAAGCTGGCAAGTGCTGCATGATGATGCCTCATGGGATACTCGGTAAGCAATCCCGTCAAGACTTTATATATTTCAGCAGATACCCAAACTGTGCTACATTTTCCAAAAACAGATGGACAGAATCATTTGATGTCACTTCGGGTTTTTAAAATATAGAAACAGTGCAGGGAGGTCAAAAATCAGGACCTGCATGGAAAGAGGTGTAAAGGTTCATTCATCTCTGGAAAGTTCCTTTTCTGGTCAAATAATACTTGAAAGTAGACAATCATGGGGAGCATAGAGCTTGGGAGGAATTGTTTCAACACTTCTCTATGTGCAATTGCACCTGAATCAGTGCAACCATAGGATCTGGCCAAAGGCATGGCATGCATCTATCCCCAGGTTCTATGGATGTGCTCTAGTGTTAATTGCAGTGGAGGGGAGAAACAAAATGTATAGATTTATCTACATTGCGTAGATAAAATATAATGATGGTTCTTTAATGTGGAGGCTGTTCCAGTTCATCTGTGATCGAAGGTGATGAAGTGAGAGGTTGAGTTGTGTAAATATAATAATCCAACCATTTATGCTGTTAATATATGATGTAATCATTCATTTGTACATATTATGCTGTTAAAGACTTTGAGCATAAATGAAAGATAATTTCCAAGGTTGTTGGAAACTCTTTCCTTGAAGACATTGGCTTTAAAAGTACAAGGCAGGTAGTGTTCCTCCTTTCCCCACAATGAATGAATTCCTATAATCTTAGACTATAATGATGCCACTCTTGACTCCTGACTCCTACTGTCTCTGCTTGTCTTTCTCCTACATATAATCCGGAATGTCTTTACCTGTAATGCTGTGGTTTCTCTGACTTTGTCCTTGACTTTCAACCCAGAAGGTGTTGGATTAGTACTTGGAAAAACAATAGACAAGCTCATCTCACCTTTAGAAATTTTTATGAGAAAGCCTTTTCTATCCCACAGAATTTGGTAGCATCTTCTTCTTTCTTCCTATGGAAATCTGAATTTGGAAGAATTTCTAGAAAATGTTTGCATTCAGTTCACTATTCCACTAATGAAGGTGATTTAGAGTCCACAGAATGGGTTACGTCTTCAAAGCATGGAATTTTGAGAGACATTTTGCTAGTTTTTGGTTTTATTTTGTTAACTGCAGTATCAATATAAATGCAGCAGTTTTTCGGAAACTATAAAATGAGATTATATGATTAAATCTTGAGTTGAAATCCTATTGAAACCTGAGATTTATCTGCATTTGACTGAATCAACCTGCATTGTCTGAAGACAATCACTTCTGTTCATGAAACTTGTTTTTTCCATTAGGTTGATCTGGAAGAAAGGCACGATGGGCCAAAGTACATCTACAATAGAATGGCACATCCCAAAGACCAGTGAATCAGGAAAATACAGAATACAATATTTTGGACACAACAAAGAATTATTTAGTTCAGTTCAGGCATTTAATGGGTCATCCTCAACATTTGAAGTTTATAATTGATGATTTCCTATTGAAAAGCATCAAGTTGCCCTTTCAGCTTGAAAAAAAAGGATAATCTCATACCCCTCCATTGTCCATTAAGACTTTGCAAGTTGCTATAGCAGAAACAGAAAATATACTATCTGTTTGACTGTGTGTAGCCTGCAGTTTCCAGTACTATCAAACTTTGGAAACTCATTATATTTGCATACTACTAAAATTTATTTTTGTCAGTTTTCCAACACAAACCCATCAGAAGTGAAAGAGGCTACTAAATTTATGTCCTGTTCTTTTCAAAATAGTCACTGTATCACCACCTTGGTCAACGATGCCCTCAAAACCATCCTGGAAGTAAAGGACCATCCTGGAAATAAATGTTCTTCATTTCTTCTCTTGGGAAATGGGCATTAAATATTGGAGAAACAAACTACAGCATGGTGTGAATTCTTGTTAGCCTTCCCTCTCAATTCTCAGAATCTCTTCTTGATAGAGCAGCCACAGTTTCTGAAATTTAACATATGTATAAAGGAGCTAAAACTAGGACTCCATGTTGGTTGAGATCCATCACAGATAATACCTCAGCTTACTTGGAATGATCAACAAGAGAACCAGTAATTAAATCTAATCAACAATTTGGAAAGTGCTTTCTTGAACTTCCATTAGTTAATTTGGATGAAAATTGACTTCACCCCTTTCCTAAGAGGTCTGTAGGGGGCATGCATAAGCGCACCAACGTGCCTACTGTGATGGGATTCAAATTTTTTACTACTGGTTCTGTGGGTGTGGCTTGGTGGGCATGGCAGGGGAAGAATACTGTAAAATCTCCATTCCCACCCCACCCACTAACCTGCTTTCCAGCTCCATTCTCCTGTGCAGGGCAACAAAAGAAGTCCCAGCCAATCAGCTGGGACTTGGGAGGCAGAGAATAGATGGGGGCAGGGGCAATCAGAGGTGGTATTTGCTGGTTCTCCAAACTACTCAAAATATCCACTACCGGTTCTCCAGAACTGGTCAGAACCTGCTGAATACCACCTCTGGCTGAAACCAGTTGGAGCCAACATCCATTGGGGTAGCATAGGAATAAACCTAGGCAGTTTTGACAGTCCTTGGCGTGTTTTCTAAATAAGCCCTCTGTTCCACGTGCTAAAATAACCAGAGGTTAGTATAACACCATTAGGAAATCCTGAAGGTGCCTCATTAAAGGTGTGGTTCCTACCTCCAGCAATGCCTATCAGGATTTTCCACTGCAGCTAATACAGCCATACCTGGAAACTTTATTGCATTTAAAAACATAGACATTTGCTTATTCCCCGGTGGGCAGTGACAATAAAAATTAAAAAAACAAACAAAATATAAGCTATTGTTACAGTTATAGATTCCTGTTAGGAAGAATACCCGTAGCAGCCACCCCTGGCTTTCAGATGTATTGAATAGTAAACTACTGACCTCTTTAGCCTTCCAGAGCAGATTTCCAGTGTATATGTAATCCAGGTGAAAGATTGTTCTTTGCCACTAAATAGAAGGCATGTTAGACTGGGCCCTAACCAACAAAATGAAATTGAACATAAAGTATGGTATTACAAAGGCAAGAAAAACCAAAATTACAGATATAGATTAGGTGAAACCTGGCTTAATAGCAATATTTGTGAGAGGATCTTGAGAGTCCTAGTGGACAATGAAATATGAGCCCACAGTGTGCAGTAGCAGCCAAAATAGCCAATGGAATCCTAGTGTAAAGCATCCAGAAAGTATCCATGATATCAATCACTCCGAGACATTTTTCTCCAATTGATTTATTTAGAAACAGACCTGGCATGTCAAAGGCAATTTCCCAAGTGAAATTATTTTCACGCGTTACACAGAATCCCACCTTCTCTCCTCCCTTCTCTCCTCCCACTTCTACACTTCATAAATCATGAGAACCAATTAACTGCCACTGGAATTTCTTAATACTACATACAGAATAACCTTGAACTTTTCAACTCCTCCAACTCTCTAAAAATGTGGCAGCTGAATTTTAAAGCTGACAGCAAGGTTGTATTAACAGAGGGATGGAAGCAAGATCATATTTAGACTAGTTCGCCTAATTTTGCAAATCATGGTTTATTGATAATTAGGTTTATGCAGTGTGGTATAAACCGTGGTGTACAAATAACAGTGGATAAGGTGTGTTTCTTTTTGAAACTTAGCAAAGCCTATTAATCCAATCAACAGGTCTTAAGTAAGTTTCCTTACTCTTATAGCAATATAATATCCCAAGTTATTAAGTGACACATCCATTCTTATTCTAAAGCTAGCGGCACATCCATTCAATCAATCCATACCCTGTTTAACTCTTTAGGAGGGCACTTAAGATGGACGTTCCTTTGGATGTTGGGGCCAGAGTATTGATGAGCAGATCCTTTGAGCTGTGACACATGAAGGGGCTCCCCAAAAATTTATGTTGCCCTGCTAGGACTTTTCTGTTTATGTGACTGATTATATTCTGTTTTTATTGTTGTCCCCCGCCCTCCCATTTTTGCAAGTTGAGCAGTCTGATAAAGACCTTAAATGAATGACTAATCATTTCCCTGCAGAATCAAACCATTTCACTTCTTCATTCTACCAGGTCCAGATTTCTTTGCATTCATAAGGGGTTAACTCACCTGGGAGCTCAGGAGGGGAGTAAACCTTCAACTGCAGAAGTTTATCTTAAAGGGGGATGGTCCTTCCACCATTTCAAAAACAAGATGGTCTAACAGCTGTTTTAGTCCCTTGCCCCATTTGTGTCAGTCTCTAATTTTCAGAAATTGAGGCCAAATTGCTAAATAGAAGATGCTCTATGAGGGGGGGGGTCAAACTGGATTACTTCGAGGGACGGAACAGCTTTGTAGTTCTCCTCTGCGGGCTGGTGGCGGTGAGGTGGGGACAGGACAGATGCCTTCTGCAGCACCCTGCTGGCCAAAATGGGGTGCGGGTGGGTGGGTGGTCCATTTTCAGCCTGTTTGGGGGCTGTTTCCAGCCCATTTTTTGGCCATATTTGGCTCCGGTTTCAGCTCGAATGCTGCAGGCCATGGCGCGTGAAAATGAGGCATGGGGGGCACACGTAGCCCAATTTAGCTGCCTGAAGCACTACGGGCTGGTCCCTTGATATTTGCAGGCTGGCCCCATGGGCTGGCCCCCGGGCCTTGACTTTGACACCCCTGCTCTATGATGAGACGTGTGTGTGAAGAAAAACCAACAACCCCACAACTATTCTCAATGGTGTCAACGTATGGGTGGGCATAATGGTGGACATAGCATTGTGATGGAGACCCCAGTCTTTCAAAGATCTGCTGGTCCTGAGCATGGATGGAATTATCATATCTCCTTTCAAATAGAGACTCCATCACTATGTCTGTCCACCATCTTGCTGGTTTTGACCTCACCTCCACAGCTTCCACTGACTATTTTCATAGATTCACTTCTCTTCTAATCAAAAGTATATCTAAGATGTACAGAAGTACTTCTAATCTGTGTTGGAAATGTGGAAAATGGAAAACGTGAAAGGTCATTTTACGATGCACAGTGGCCTTGTGAAAGGACAAAAAAAATGCCAATACATAACAGAATAACAGAGTTGGAAGGGACCTTGGAAATAGGAATATTCTGCTCCCTAGTGTTGAGTCTATGGAAATTCAAGCTTTTGATTGATTGGATGAACAGAAGGACATCTGTTTTGGGATGTTACTTGCTCATTTGTAAGTTCATACAATGAAATATGTGTCTTTGTAAGCATGATAAATTTTATATATTTTATATGTATAATATATGTGTATTTAAAATATTTAAAGTCATAGTTTCAAAAATACTTCCTCAGAACAGATGTATAGGACAAGTGCAGGAAAAGCTCTTGTGGCCCTCAGAATCCCCTCCAAACTTCCAGCGTAGTGGTAAAAATAAGAGGGAAGATTCCGGAATATCTTCTCAAATGTGTTACATAAAAGAAAATAAAAAAATCATTTCATTCCCAGCTCCCCAAATGGGGGGAAATTCACCCTGTCCCTGTTTATAGGTGCCCATACTCACTTTATATCATTCGTGTATCCACTATAATCTCTAATGAATGAACCACGTTCCTTGAATGATCCTGCTGTTAAATAAATATGGAACTGAATAATATAAACTTGGAAAAGTACATGGCGAGAGTTCTGGTAAAATCAGGCCACTCAACATGAAGCCAGCTGAGGAGATACTGGATGAAACATTTTGAAGCATGCCAACATTCAAATGTTTGCCATTATAACACGCATTAGCTATTTATTAGATTGTGCAATACAGTAAAAGAATAAAGTATAAAGAACCGAAATATAAATATGGAACCATAACTCCTTCCATCTTTCTTCCTTCTCTTTCTTCCACTTTCCTTTCCTTTCCTTCATCTATCAATCAGTTACCATCTCACTTTTTTCTGTCTTTTCCCCCCTTACATTGTAATTCCATTCTCTTTCTCTTTTAACCCTTTTTAGTCCCTAAATCCCCAAATCATCAATTCAGTGTTCCCTTTTTTCAGCAAAAAGCCCATATAAGATGTCCAGTCTTTCAAGAAGATCATTACTGCATTTTGGCCAGCTTTGCCATTTCTGCAGGTTCTCTCAATGTTATAATCTAACTTTCCAAGGGTGGGAGGGAAAGGGGGCATTTGATTATTCTATCTTTGTGCATACATTAATCAGGTACTAATTTCCTATGATTTTTTTGCTAGTTCAATGTACATAAAACCCAATAGAAACAATGCTATTTTCAGCATATTAGTTCACTAGCAGGGTACCCATGCTTCACTATGAAACTATGTGATCGGGCAAGTTTTGGGGGAGGAAAATAAGGGGTGGAAACTGTGCCTCTGCCTACCAGCTTCCATTGGTATTTATCTGGCTAGCGTCCTGTCAGTGTGTGAGTTGAGGGTTGTTTGGAAACTGAAACATGGAAACTGAAACAGTATCTGCTGTGTGAACAAGGAGACAGCAAGGAGCCTGGGTGTGCTTAGCTCAAGTGTTCTGTACTAAAGCTGGTTCCTGCTGTGAAACTAAAACTGAAACTCCTGTCCTCTGCTTTGTATTTGGAACAGATTTCTATTTAGGTGGGGAGGGGGAGTAGAACTCCTTAGCATCAGAGTGTGTTAATAATAATATACGAAATACTAATGATCTGATGGTCATTTCGAAAAATCCTTTCTTAGCGAGCATCTAAAAGCCAAGAGGAACATAGGTGCCAAGTTTCTAGACTTTATGGCTCTAGAGATTTTGTGAGGATGCGTGAGTGGTATTTTGCTTTTATATATAGAGATAATAACTTTTGCATCATTATTTGGATTTGTGCCCAAAATTTCCTTGGTTAGTTACAACTCCACCATGCATGATTAGAAGGTCCCTTCTTCCTTTTCATATCCCCAACCCTGGTTTGATATTCCTTTATCCATTTTTGACTGCTTGGCTGGTACTTTATACTATTGAAACATCAATACTGCACAATACAAAAAAGATGCTGAGACTTCAGAAAGAGTGCAGAATAGAACAACATAGATATGAAGGTAGGGGGCTGAAACATATGATGAACAGTTGCAGGAACCAGGTATGTCTAGTCTAACAAAGAGAAGGGTGAGAGGAGATAGGTCCTCCAATATTTGAGAGGCTGTCACAAAGAGGAGGAAGACAGCCTATTCCCCAAGGCACCTCCGAATTTAAGACAATGGATTAAAAGTTATCAAAGAGAGATCCTGTCTAGAATGGAAAGGCTTCCTTTCAGAAGTTGTGGAAGCTCCAACACTGGAGATTTTAAAGAAGAGATTGGGCAACTGTTTGTCCAGAATGGTGGTTTCCTACAGGGGGTTAGACTAGAAGCCTTCCAAAGTGCCATCCAACTCTGCTTATTCTATTCTATTCTATTTTCTATATTCCTATTCCTATTCTATATTCCTATTCCTATTCTATATTCTTATTCCTACTCTACATTCTTATTCCTATTCTATATTCTTATTCCTACTCTACATTCTTATTCCTATTCTATTCTATTCTATTCTATTCTATTCTATTCTATTCTATTCTATTCTATTCTATTCTATTCTGCAAAATGAAATATTGAAATCGAGTAAGCAGACTGACAACATCTGCTCATATATTTTTAAAACCAGTATTCATGGAAACATTCCCACTTTAGCATATGTTGGTTTACGAAGAAAGATTCAACTTCAAAATTGCACTGGAATATTCTTCATTCTTAGGATCAATGTTCAAGGCTTCTTCATAGGCTTCCCCTGCTTGTTCCATTTCTCCATTGAGCTGATGAATCTAAGAATGGCAAAATCTTCAGCATTGGCTTCTCTTTTCCTGATTTTCTTCTCCATCAATTTCTTCAATATACACTGGCATTTATCTCTCTCAGAAGAGTCAAATTCAATCTTCAGCACTGCAAGGTAGTGTTTGATGGCTTCTGATTGCGACCTTCTGTAAAATTCTTGAAAACGCCCATAATTGAAATGGAGCTGTTGTTTCTCTAAGGGAGTTAGGTTGCTTATGGTAAGGAGCTTCTTCTGATATGCTTCATCTGCTTTTTGCAGCTGTCCTTTTTCTGCATACATCTGTGCGAGGTCAATATTAGCATAGAAAAATTTGGGTTTACGCTCCACCGCTTTTTCAAAATAAAAAATGCACGATCTGATCAATTCCTCCATTTTATCAAATCGGCTTTTCTTTTTCATCACGAAATACTGTGCTCTATAACAAAGGCCAGTTTGATGGTACAAGAATCCAGCATTTGGGGTCAAGCTCAATGCTTTCTCCAAATGTTGCAATGCTGTCTCTACATCTCCTTTCTTTCTGTAAAATTTGGCAGCGTACCTTAATACATAAGGAACGTCAGGATGGTTTTGGAGGGCTCTTTTAATCAACTTTTCTCCTTCTTCCATTCTGCCTGCTTCTAGGAGGTTTACTGCAAGTAGAGGAACAACAAATACATCATCAGGATTCAGTTCCACTGCATGCCTCAAAGGTTCCAGGGATGACTCTTTCCCTGAATGGTTTTTGGAAAAATGATCTTCCAGGCGGTATACTGTGATTGCATAGCCTGAGTAAAATTCTGGGTTTTCTGGTTCTTTTTCCAGGGCTTTTGCAAAGCTCTCCTTGGCCTTTTCATAATACCTGGCTCCAAATTTTAGAAGCGCCCAACCCTTGTCACAGTAGATCTGTGGGAGCTCCAGCTTATAAGGAGACTCACTTCCAAGTTGCTTGCAGATGCTTCCTACCTTCTCCAGGTAGGCTTGGGATTCAGTAAGATTGCCCATGTGGTAGTGCACCCAGGCACAGTTGCCCCAGGTCACCAGGCTTCCCTTTTCAACATCCCCAGGGTATTCTAGGGGCACAGCCTCTTCCGCTTTCTGCAAGTTTTCCAGGGCTTCTTCCTTCTTGTCGTTCAGGAATTTCACATAGGCAAGAAGGTTGTGATTTTGAACTTTGGATTTATTGATTAAGAACTGGATCTGCTCAGCAATTCTTTCCTCCAATTCATCAGGATCAATATGCTCTTTCTGCAACTCCCATGTAAAATGGCATTCAAGTTGTTGGAGATTCTCCTTTAAACCTTCCTGGGAGAGGAGACTGCAGGACAAAAGGAAAGAGAATGAGACGTGTACAATATGCAGACAAAGAAATTCAATTCAAGAGTACGTTTTATACTACTTTTTTAACTACCTTTTATTTAATGTATAGATAGAAATCAATTAGTGATAATTAGGCTATGTATCTAGATGGTATTCCTTGGTTATACCGTGTTTCTCCAACAATACGCACCCCCCCCCCCCAGCATGTTTTTTAGGGATAAAATTAAATTAAATCCCTCCCCCCAAATTTAGGCCTATTTTAAAACATGCAAAATTGGGGAGGAGGGTGGCGGGGGGACTTGCCTTTAGGAGTGCCCCGCAGGCAGCTACACCTCGTCACCAGCTGCTCCTAATGGCTGATCATGGCGGAGAAAGGATTGCTCCCTACCCCTGCTAAGCGCCTTTGCTGCAAACCCGGGTATGGTGTTGGTTGCAGGCTGGGTCAGCGGGCAGGTGGCGGCGGTGTGGATGTCGGCCTTGGCAGGGCACTTTAAATCGCGAGACCTTCAGCGCCCGCCACTGCTGCTTCCTCCACCGCTCTTGCTTTCCCTTCGCATTCCTCCACCGGCAGCGTTTCAGCCACTTCTTGGGTGGGGGAGCCGCCTCTGTAGCTTCCACAATTCTCGCTGGTGCTGGTGAGACAACAGTGGCAGTGCCTGTGGGAACCGTGGAAGCGTTTCAGCCGCTTCTTGGGTGGGGGAGCTGCGTCTGTAGCTTCCACAGTTCCCGCAGGCGATGCCGTTGTTGTTGTAGATGGCGCCAGCCTCAGCGAGAACTGTGGAAGCTACAGAGGCAGCTCCCCCGCCCGAGAAGCGGCTGAAACGCTGCCGGTGGAGAAATGCGAAGGGAAAGCAAGAGCGGCGGAGGAAGCAGCAGCAGCGAACACCAAAGTTCTCACGATTTAAAGTGCCCTGCTGAGGCCGACATCCACACTTCTGCCACCCGCCCGCTGACCTGGCCTGCAACCAATACCATATCCGGGTCTGCAGCAAAGGCGCTTGGTGGGGGTAGGGAGCCCTCCACGCTCCACCATGATCAGTCATTAGGAGAGGCTAGTGACGAGGCATGGCTGCCCACGGGGCGCTCTAAACGAGGGTGCGAGAAATTAATTCACTCCCGAAAAGATGGCCTAGCTGTTTTTTCAGGGCTCAGAAAAAATAAGACCCAGCCTTATTATATGAGAAACACGGTATTTTCCCATTGTAACCTCAGGACTGCCTGTATATTAAACTTTATGCCTGCCCAAAATGTATTAAAACCTATATGACTGTGGTATGATCAGTGTTTATGATCATTGCAAAATAAGAATGAACTAGAGCAGGGGTCGCCAACCTTTTGGACCTCAGGGACCACCAAAGTCATAATTTTAAATCCCGGGGACCACTAATATGAATTTTGACTGACAGTGGCTTGCTGACTTTGGTGTGTGAGAGAGATCTGATCTAACCTCCCTCTCTCCCTCTCTCATACACACACACACACACACACACACACACACACACAAACACACGGAGGCAGGAGTGGGATTTGAATTTCTTAACAAACTGTTCTTGGGCGTGGCCTAATTTGTGGGTGTGGCTTGGTAGTCATGTGACTGGCTGGGCATGGCTTGTATGTAAATATTATAAATATTTATGTAAATATTGAATTTTTTACAAAAAAAGAGCAACTTTCACCCCAAATCAGGCAAAGCAGGCAGGCAGATTGAGTTGCTCACAGAATCATAGATTCACTTAGAGATTTGTGTTTCTGCCATCGGCTATCTGAGTCTGCAACTGGATAATAGAACCTTCAGTCCTAAGGGACTGAAGATCTAAAGATTAGCTAGAAAGCAAGAAATCCAACAATTTCCTGCTTTCTAGCTAATCTAAATCTCCCAGCACAGCAGAACAGTTGATGGTCGGGGGAAAAAAGAAGAAGGAAAAATAACAACTTAGCAGGCAAGTTTGCCAGGTAAGGAGTGAGTGGGTGGGGAGGGTTCCCGTGGGCCAGGTGGGTGGCGCAGCCTTGTGTTCCTGTGCAGCTGTGGGGGTGACATTTCTCTGCGGACCACCAAAATTTTCTCCCAGACCACCAGTGGGACGTGGCCCACCTGTTAGCGACCACTGAACTAGAGAAATCTTTATTAAAGTATGGTCCCAGAACTTCTTGAGGTCCCTCAAGACCTTCTGAGAAGTCCATGTAATCAAAATTATTTATCAAATATTGAAGATATTTGCAAAAATGTAGAGCATTCTTCTCATTTTTTAAGATTTGTTAAAAGTTTATAGATAAGGATAGTAGGAAAGATCTTGGGAGATTAGGGCAAGAGACACTGCTAAGGGAACCATCAGACAAGAGACAGCATAACCCACAAATGGACACCAAGCTGAGAAAGAGGCTCAAAAGAGAATCTCCCCAGTTTTTCAGGCTGTAGAAGAGTTGGAGGGGGGGAAGGATTGTACTTTCAGATTACAAGATTTTGTCAATGTAGCTTTATCATAAAATAGAATGAGCTCATATGGTTGTGATTCCTGTATGGTTTACAATGTTAGGCTGATAATAAGAGCTTTTGCATGAAATATATTTATTTATATTCATATCTAATGGTTGAATATTAGTTTTATATAATTTGATAAATATTCTACAGATGTGTCAATGTTAACTTTTAATACTGTAAATATGGGTACACTCTCCACTCAGAGTTACCAGGTGGTAAAATGACTTATAAATAAATTTAATAAACAAATAAACAAATACCCTTATAAACAAATACCTTTATAAACAAAAGTTCCTTTGGGGTCCTCCATATTTTTTAAATTAGGTAGGAGTCCCAAGAGCAAAAAGTTTTGAAATGCTATTATTCTAGCTGTTCCCAAACTGAACACTAAAAATCTCCACAGACTGTTCTCATCCTGGACATTCATATTTCGAACTGTTACCATCAGGGAGGCATTACAGATATCTTAAAATGAGGACTAATTGATTGAGAAACAGTTTCTTTTCCAAGACAGTAACTGTCTTGAATCAAACAGTGCATTTGTGATTTAATCCTATTATTGTTGTTGTTATTATTTTAATTTTTAAATACTCTGTAGTATGATTGTGATGTGGTGTTTGGGCACTGTGCTGGAGTAGCTTTCACATCTCATTCTATTCGTGGAATGCAATGACAATAAAAGCATTCTAACATGCCCTCTGAATTGGTTGGTTTTCAATTTTCAATTGGGACAAGAATTTCCATCATAAGTTGTTGCAGTCCTAAATTGAGACACCATGTGGGCTTTTTTGCTGGAAATCGGTAAAAAATATTCCAAATCATGATCACATGACTGTAAAATATTGCAACTGGTAGTAAATGCGAGCTAGTTCCCACACAGCTAGTTGTGATATTTCTGACAGTCATAAATGGGAGTAAAGGTTATTACTTTTTCCAAGGCTGTTATAACTTTGAGCCATTGTTAAATGAATTATAAATTGAGGACTACCTGAAGAATATTATCTTTTTTCATTTAATCTATTTTGAGATCTAGTTTAAAAAACCCATTTCCCTAACAACTAATCTCCCTCCCTGTGCTCACCGGTACTATTTATATTAGAAATACTAAATTGTGCATGAAAACGATCTAGTAATTGGCTCTGAGACTTAATGTTACAGATTTAATTGTATTCATTGCAGTTGATTTATACTCCGGATAATTGCTTTAAGTTCCTTTACGGCATTATACATTTAAAAAACAGACTGTGTATTTTTTTTCAAGAAAATACCTAATCCTATAAAAAGAAGCTGAAACTTTGCATAGTAAAAAAGAGCTTTTTAACGCTAAATACTTCATAAGTAAAATAACTGAGGAGGATAATATAACGTTACTTCTTGTTCACTTACCTCATATTGCCTGGTTAGAAGTTTTTTTTTTAAGAGAGCTTGCTTCTCTGAAAATAATGGGTTTCTTTTCCCGATGATCTGGTCTGAAATGCTGCATCGGTTTGTTGCTACTCGCTTTTAACTTGTCATAAAGGGAAACAAATTGAGTTTCGTTTCCTGTTTCTGGAAAAGGAAACTGAAAGTTGCTCTATTAGCCCACCCAGATGTAGGATCGGTTTTTATTTCTCCTGGTCCTGCTTGTGTTGTTCCGGTACAATTCCGCATTCTAGCAGATTCTTTTCTGTAAAGAAATTCTGTATTTTGATTTGTTGTTAAACAGCAGTGCCAACGGTATGATGAGTGGGACTCTCTTGTTCTTGAAAGATGTCACATCCTTTAAAAAAAACCACGATCTGTTGAAAGTTTCATTTGTACTGGCTTTGTACTGTTTTCCAAATGAAAACGAATGAATTACCGTATCCAGTAAGCTTCTGTGCCCAAATCAAAATATGTGGGAGCCCCGTTTTGTGGCTTGTCACCACAGTTTGGCTTGGTGTGTTGTATGGACCCCCGTTTGTAATTTAAGATGTCATAGCTATTACTACAAATTAGTGTGTTGTGGGTGTTAAGGCAATTTCTAATGACACTACATGAAAATATAATCCCAGAGTCTTCATTGTGGGGGATCCACATGTTGACCAAACCTTGAATTGGCAAAGCCAAATGCTGGATTTGAGGTTTTTTTAAAAAAAATGCAATATGAAGTTGCACGGAGATCCATTTTATTGGAAGATGTAGGGCTGATCTGGGTTTTTTTTTCTCTCCTGGTGCTCAGGATTGCTGCAATATGTTTTGTGTTCATCTGTAGTGTTCTTAGATGATGTCTCTGGTGAGAGGTTGGGTTGTTACTTTGGTAGTGGAACACTTGATTGGTGTGGGTGGGTTTGATAAATTGCATTTGTAGTTTGCTGTGACTGATGAGGATATCCAGGAAGAGTAGCCTGTTGTCGTTTTCTTCACTCCTTCTGAATTTTATACCTTTGTTGACAATGTTGATGGTTTTGTATGTATTCTCTAATTGGTAATCTAGATGGTAGAGTTGTGGGTTGTGGGACTCCCCCCCCCCCCCAAGAATGAAATATTTTGAGGAATATTAAAAAGGCAAGATATTATATTTCTCCAAAGGGAGAAATGGAGAAACATATTTAAGAGGTAGAAAGCAACCCCCACTTTTTCTTAATAGTCCACAGCAGATGACAGCACTTAAGGAGATAAAGAGCTTATTGAAAGAAGAAGCCATTATCTAGATGATTCTATTCATAAGCAAAGCAAATACTGCAGGCAGAAATCCATTCAAGACAGGATATTTTGAAACTGCTTGTAACAAAGTTTGACAGCAAAAACAGATAGGAATAGAAACAGCCCCTCATCCAAGATCCAACACAGGATGAAAGCCATTAGCCACAATCTGAATTGCCCAACACCCTTTCAGACCCTTTCATTGCATCCCCCCTAGAGCAGTAAACCTGGAAGCTCAGATAAGCAATAAGCCAGAGGTTGACCAGATTAGCTCAGACGTAAACACCTAGGATTTGCATTTCTTCTTTTGCCTATAGAGCCAGCTCCCTAGATAACCCCTACATGACCCCATAGGATTCTGACAAGAGACAATAGAATATTAAAGGCCATGTTCTGGCACAGGAACAGGATGCTCAAATACAAAGCCCAAAGAAGGTATAAAAACCCACCCACTCTCAACTCCATTTTGTCAGCTGCCCAGAATCACATGTGCTTCTACTTCATCAATAAACCTTCTTTCCAATTAGCCTCCATGTCTCCAGTGTCTTTCTCCCAGCTTGGATCTGAACCAGGTGGATATTTCTTCCAACAAAGTCAGTATCGGAGGTTCTGCTCTATAGAAACTGACTTACATTTCACTTGCTGCTCCACACAGCTAGAATTCAGATAGTCCCACACAATAATAAGCATAACCTATTTAGAATGCAAAACTCAATTTATGGAAAACTGGTGGGCTTCAAAGCGAAAAGGCCTGACATGCAGCTCAAAGATCAAGGTACTCACAACAGAGACAAAACTTTTATTTCTATCAGGGTGGCAATGAAATGCCTATCAGATTCACAAACATGTTTATTCCTTGGCTCAACTGGGTTTTTTTCTTCTTCAGTTCAATTCTTAGAGACGATTTAAACAACTCCCTGCAGTTTTCTTGGCAAGATTTTTTAGATGTGATTTGCCATGGTCCTTTTTCTACAGCTGAGAAAGTGACTACTGGCCTAAGGCCAACCAAGTGGCTCAATGTTTGAGGGAAGAGTAGAAATCTTGGTCTCCTGATACCTTAATCAGTGCACCAAACTGCCTCTCTGGCTCAACATATCCTGTGATTTTCGATCTGTATTCTCAATAAGAAACCGCCTGTCCTGACTTGGGATGTACTTGCTATTATAAAGGAGGACCACGTTGTGGATAATCATGCCATTAAACATTTTTTAAAAGAGAGGATTTCTGATCAAGTCATTAGAAGGTCGCATTTGGACACATCACTCCAATGCTCCCATATTGCTGAGCTGTTAGCTTAGTCTTGGGTTTACTAGTGTGAATAGAGTTGTAGACTAAAATAAAATGTTGATCTTCCCTGACTATGCATGAGTGGGAAGGCTGCCTACAAAATGGCCAGCACCCATGATGTCGTTGTCCTTGTGCTGGTTAGATAATATATAGTTAGTTTGGGAATGAGAGCTGTCCCCTTAAGGGAATGCTTTATGGGAAATATAGTTAATGCCTCTTGGGAGATGTAGTTCTTGCGAGACTTAGTTCTCCAGCATCTATGATGCTGTTGTGCTGTTCCTTTAAGGCAGGGGTGGCAAACTTGATTTGATTGAGGGCTGCATCACCATTGTAGTTGACCTTTGCAGGCCAGCCCTGGGGGAGGGGGGAGATGGAACCCACGGCTTCCTGTAGCACCCTGGTGGCCAAAATGGGGAACGGGGGACCATGGGCAACCCCCGCACGACCCGTTTTTGGGCCTGGATGGCCTCCTGCAGCACCCTGCCGACCAAAACATTTTGGTCAGCAGGGTGCTGCAGGAGGCCGCCCAGGTTGTAAACAGGCCGCACAGGGGCCATCTGTGGCCCATTTTCACTGGCAGAGGCACCACAGACCGGTCCATTCCTATTTCCAGGCCGGTCCTGTGGGCCAAGTATAACCACCCAAGGGCTGAATCCAGCCTGCTGGCCTTGAGTTTGACACCCTTGTTTTAAGGCCCTGGCCTTGCCAGCATAGGAACTGTTTGCTGTAAAAGCTGAACAGAGAGACAGCTAGGAGTATTAGTGTCTGTTTATGGAAATAAAGCAGCTAAAACAGGTCCTGTCCTTCGGCAGTAGGACTCACAAGTTGTTGGAGAAGGAGTAGCAGTGGGAAAGAGTGGAATAGTGAGCAGTGCTTACTAGCCTGTTAATGCTTGTGGGTGTGTTGCCTAAGAACCCTCGTTGTGTTGGCTCTCATGTTTTGGAGCCTACTGACTGGGATACACTTAAAAACCCTGTGTCACTATATATATAAAGACTTGTTTTCAAGGTATGACAAAAACTGGGCTTTTGCAATTAATATATCTCCAGAAAACTGGTTATTTGTTTTTAGTGTACAGTTCCATTGATCCCAGTAGCAAGAAGAAGCTTGAAGCCTAAATACAATAGCCTTCAAATCAGGATGGGTTTCTGGTAGCTGCCTGGGCCAGTCCCTGAGGTTTTCTTGACAAGGTTTCAGAAGTGATTAAGAGGGATTCATCCAAGATTACCCAAGGTGGCACTAAAATTCAGGTCTACCAGTTCCTAGCCAAACTGGCTCTCTTGGATAGCTCAGAAATACAGGTAATTCTCAACCTACAACCACAATTGAGCCCAAAATTTCTGTTGTTAGCGAGACATTTGTTAAGTGAGTTTTGTCTCATTTTATGACCTTTCTTGCCACGGCTGTTAAGTGAATCACTGCAGTTAGTAAATTATTAACATGAAAAATCCAGTCCGGTTCCAAGCCGGGAAAAAGGCGCTGGAAATAAAATGGCAGTATTTCTCTTGGCAGTATTTCACAGCCTTGGCACAAAAGTTTAGCTTAATTTCTTCTCCTTTTTTGATAGACATACAGTACAGCTGGCGTGGTTAGAACCGTAAAAAGATTATGAAGGTTGTGCTGGAAAAAATATGAAGAAATATGAAACGCTTCTCTTCTAATCAAAAGTGTAGATATATCCCAGATGTACTTCTAATCTGTGTTGGAAATGTGGAAAACGGAAAACATCAAAGGTCATTTTACAATGCAGGGTGACCATGTGAAAAGACAAAAAAATGCAAATACAAAACAGAATAACAGAGTTGGAAGGGACCTTGGAAATAGGAATATTCTGCCCCCTAGTGTTGAGTCTATGGAAAATCAAGCTTTTGATTGATCGGATGAACAAGACATCTGTTTTGGGATGTTATTTGCTCATTTGTAAGTTCATACAATGAAATATGTGTGTTTCTAAGCATGATCAATTTTATATATTTTATATGTATAATATCTGTGTATTTAATATATTTAAAGTCATAGTTTCAAAAATACTTCCTCAGAACAGATGTATAGGACAAGTGCAGGAAAAGCTCTTGTGGCCCTCAGAATCCCCTCCAAACTTCCAGCGTAGTGGTAAAAATAAGAGGGAAGATTCTGGTGTATCTTCTCAAATATGTTACATAAAAGAAAAGAAAAAATCATTTCATTCCCAGCTCCCCAAATGGGGGGAAATTCACCCTGTCCCTGTTTATAGGTGCCCGTATGGGTTGTAAACTACGGGTATAATCTCTAATGAATAAGCTCCACTATGTTCCTTCAGTGATCCTGCTGTTAAATCAGGGCCCCCAAAACTTGGCAACTTTAAGACTTGTGGACTTTAACTCCCAGAATTCCTCAGCCAGCACAGCTGGCTGAGGAATTTTGGGAGTTGAAGTTCACAAGTCTTAAAGTTGCCAAGTTGGGAAAACTCTGTATTAAATAAAAATGGAACTAAATAATACGTAAACTTGGAAAAATACATGGTGAGAGTTCTGGTAAAATCAGGCCACTCAACATGAAGCCAGCTGAGGAGATACTGGATGAAACATTTTGAAGCATGCCAACATTCAAATGTTTGCCATTATAACACACATTAGCTATTTATTAGATTGTGCAATACAGTAAAAGAATAAAGTATAAAGAACCAAAATATAAAGAAAAATATGAACCATAACTTCTTCCTCCCTCCCTCCTCTTTCTTTCTTTCTTTCTTTCTTTCTTTCTTTCTTTCTTTCTTTCTTTCTTTCTTTCTTTCTTTCTTTCTTTCTCTTTCCTTCCTTCCTTCCTTCCTTCCTACCTTCCATCCTTCCATCCTTCTTTCTTTCTTTCTTTCTTTCTTTCCTTCCTTCCTTCCTTCCTTCCTTCCTACCTTCTTTCTTTCTTTCTTTCTTTCTTTCTTTCTTTCTTTCTTTCTTTCTTTCTTTCTTTCTTTCTTTCTTCCTTCCTTTCCTTTTCTTTCCTCTCCTTTCCTTTCCTTTCCTTTCCTTTCCTTTCCTTTCCTTTCCTTTCCTTTCCTTTCCTTTCCTTCATCTATCAATCAAGCAGTTACCATCTCACTTTTTTCCGTCTTTTTCCACCCTTACATTGTAATTCCATTCTCTTTCTCTTTTAACCCTTTTTAGTCCCTAAATCCCCAAATCATCAATTCAATGTTCTCTTTTTTCAGCAAAAACCCATATAAGATTTCCAGTCTTTCAAGAAAATAATTACTGCATTTTGGTCAGCTTTGTCATTTCTGCAGGTTCTCTCAATGTTATAATCTAACTTCCAAGGTGGGGGGGCATTTGATTATTCTATCTTTGTGCATACATTAATCAGGTACTAATTTCCTATGATTTTTTTTCTAGTTCAATGTACATAAAACCCAATAGAAACAATGCTATTTTCAGCATTTTAGTTCACAATAACTTTTGCATCATTAATTGGATTTGTGCCCAAAATTTCCTTGCTTTGTTACATGCATGATTAGAAGATCCTTTCTTCCTTTTCATATCCCCAACCCTGGTTTGATATTCCTTTATCCATTTTTGACTGCTTGGCTGGTACTTTATATTATTGAAACATCAATACTGCACAATACAAAAAAGATGCTGAGACTTCAGAAAGAGTGCAGAATAGAACAACATAGATATGAAGGTAGGGGGCTGAAACATATGATGAACAGTTACAGGAACCGGTTATGTCTAACAAAGAGAAGGGTGAGAGGAGATAGGTCCTCTAATATTTGAGAGGCTGTCACAAAGAGGAGGAAGACAGCCTATTCCCCAAGGCACCTCCGAATTTAAGACAATGGATTAAAAGTTATCAAAGAGAGATCCTGCCTAGAATGGAAAGGCTTCCTTTCAGAAGTTGTGGGAGCTCCAACACTGGAGATTTTAAAGAAGAGATTGGGCAACTGTTTGTCCAGAATGGTGGTTTCCTGCAGGGGGTTAGACTAGAAGACTTCCAAAGTGCCATCCAACTCTGCTTATTCTATTCTATTCTATTTTCCATATTCCTATTCCTATTCTATATTCTTATTCCTACTCTACATTCTTATTCCTATTCTATATTCTTATTCCTACTCTACATTCTTATTCCTATTCTATATTCTTATTCCTACTCTACATTCTTATTCCTATTCTATTCTATTCTGCAAAATGAAATATTGAAATGGAGTAAGCAGACTGACAACATCTGCTCATACATTTTTAAAACCAGTATTCATGGAAACATTCCCACTTTAGCATATGTTGGTTTACGAAGAAAGATTCAACACTGAAATATTCTTCATTCCAAAATTGCACTGAAATATTCTTCATTCCAAGGACCAATGTTCAAGGCTTCTCGATAGGCTTCCCCTGCTTGTTCCATTTCTCCATTGAGCTGATGAATAAATCCAAGAATGGCGAAATCCTCACCATTGGCTTTTCCTTTCCTGATTTTCTTCTCCATCAATTTCTTCAATATACACTGGCATTTATCTCTCTCAGAAGAGTCAAATTCAATCTTCAGCGCTGCAAGGTAGTGTTTGATGGCTTCTGATTGTGACCTTCTGTAAAATCCTTGAAAACGCCCATATTTGAAATGGAGCTGTTGCTTCTCTGGAGGAGTTAGGTTGCTTATGGTAAGGAACTTCTGGTATGTTTCATCCGCTTTCTGTAGCTGTCCTTCTTCTGCATATCTCTTCGCAAGGTCAAGATTAGCATAGAAAAAATTGGGGTTACACTCCACCATTTTTTCAAAATGAAAAATGCACAATCTCTTCAATTCCTCCATTTTATCCTTGGCTTGGCACTTGTCATACCGGCTTTCCTGTTTCATCACTAAATACTGTGCCCTATAGCAAAGGCCAATTTGATGGTGCATGAATGCAGAGTTTGGGGTCAAGCTCAATGCTTTCTTCAAATGTTGCAATGATGTCTCTAGATCTCCTTTCTTTCTGTAAAATTTGGCAGCGTACCTTAATACATAAGGAATGTCAGGGTGCTTTTGGAGGGCTTCTTTAATCCACTTTTCTCCTTCTTCCATTTTGTCTGTTTCTTGAAGGTTTACTGCAAGTAGAGGAACAATGAATACATCATCAGGATTCAGTTCCACTGCACGCTTCAAAAGTTCCAGGGATGACTCTTTCCCTGAAGGGTTTTTGGCAAAATTTTCATCTTCCAGGTGATATATTGTGATTGCATAGCCGGAGTTAAATTCTGGGTTTTCTGGTTCTTTTTCCAGGGCTTTTGCAAAGCTCTCCTTGGCCTTTTCATAATACCTGGCTCCAAATTTTAGGAGCGCCCAACCCTTGTCACAGTAGATCTGTGGGAGCTCCAGCTTATAAGGAGACTCACTTCCAAGTTGCTTGCAGATACTTCCTACCTTCTCCAGGTAGGCTTGGGATTCAGTATTATTGCCCATGTGGTAGTGAACCCAGGCACAGTTGCCCCAGGTAACCAGGCTTCCCTTTTCAACATCCCCAGGGTATTCTAGGGGCACAGCCTCTTCCGCTTTCTGCAAGTTTTCCAGGGCTTCTTCCTTCTTGTCGTTCAGGAATTTCACATAGGCAAGAAGGTTGTAATTTCGAACTTTGGATTTATTGGTTAAGAACCGGATCTGCTCGGCAGTTCTTTCCTCCAATTCATCAGGATCAATATGCTCTTTCTGCAACTCCCATGTAAAATGGCATTCAAGTTGTTGGAGATTCTCCTTTAAACCTTCCTGGGAGAGGAGACTGCAGGACAAAAGGAAAGAGAATGAGAGACGTGTACAATTTGTGGACAAAAAAAATCAATTCAAGAGTACGTTTTATACTACTTCTTTTTAACTACCTTTTATTTAATGTATAGATGGAAATCAATTCGTAATAATTAGGCTATGTATCTAGATTGTATTCCTTGGTTATATTTTCCCATTGTAACCTCAGGACTACCTGTATATTAAACTTTATGCCTGCCCAAATGTATTAAAACCTCTATCGCTGTGGTATGATCAGTGTTTAGGAATTCATTGCAAAATAAGAATGAACTAGAGAAATCTTTATTAAAGTATGGTCCCAGAACCTCTTGAGCTCCCTCAAGACCTTCTGAGGAGTCCATGAAATCAAAATTATTTATCAGATATTGAAGATATTTGTAAAAATGTAGAGCATTTTTCTCATTTTTAAAGATTTGTTAAAAGTTTATAGATAAGGATAGTAGGAAAGACCTTGGGAGATTAGGGCAAGAGAAACTGCTAAGGGAACAGTCAGACTAGAGACAGCATAACCCACAAATGGACAGCAAGCTGAGAAAGAGGCTCAAAAGAGAATCTCCCCAGTTTTTCAGGCTGTAGAAGAGTTGGAGGGGGGGAAGGATTGTCCTTTCCAGATTACATGATTTTGTCAATGTAGCTTTATCATAAAATAGAATGAGCTCATATGGTTGTGATTCCTGTATGGTTTACAATGTTAGGCTGATAATAAGAGCTTTTGCATGAAATATATTTATTTATATTCATATCTAATGGTTGAATATTAGTTTTATATAATTTGATAAATATTCTACAGATGTGTCAATGTTAACTTTTAATTAATTAATTTATTTATTTGATTTATATTGCCACCTATTCGCCCATGGCGACTCAAGGCAGCTTACACAATGTAAAATCATATTTAAAACAAAATATAAAAATAAAAACAATAAGAACTAATAAAAAGAATAAAATAAATTAGTAAAGTACATTAGAACAAAATTTGGGAAAACAAAAAACAAAACAAAAACAAAAACCAACTCCCACCCCCCCCACCCCGACGACAGCGGACCACACTAGCCATTTGCTGGGCTCCATCCCTCTCTGGGTTCCCCAGGCCCGCTGCCAAAACCGGGTCTTCAGTGCCTTTCAGAAGAGTATTAGTGAGAGGTCCATTCTAATCTCTGGGGGAATGATGTTCCAGAGAGACGGAGCCACCACAGAGAAGGCCCTTCTTCTAGGTCCCACCAGGTATATCTCCCTCAGGGGTGGGACCTGCAGCATTTCCTGCCTCCTCGCTCTAATGGGTCAGGTAGATGTCACTGGCAAGAGATGTTTCCTCAGATAACCCAGACCCAAGCCATGAAGGGCTTTAAAGGTGACAACCAGCACCTTGAATTGCAGCCGGAAGCAAATCAGCAACCAATGCAGCTCCTGCAGGAGAGGTGATACATGTGCAAACCTGGGTCTGCATAAAACCATACAGGCTGCTGCATTTTGCACCAACTGGAGCTTCCGGATGCTCTTCAAGGGCAGACCCATGCAGAGCGCGTTGCAAGAATCAAGACGGGAAGTGACCAGGGCATGAGTGATTGTGAGTAGGGACCACTGATCCAGGAAAGGGCGTAACTGGTGCACAGCCCGCAGTTGCGCAAAGGCCCTCCTGGCCATGACTGCCACTTGCTCCTTAAATAGGAGTCATGAGTCCAGGAGAATCCCTAGATTACGCACAGGGTCTGTTTGGAGTAGTGCCACCCCATCCAAGACTAAAGGTGGTAATTCATTCGGTCTTGCACAGGTTTAATTTCAACCCATTGCTCCCCATCTAGCCCCTAACAGCCTCCATGCACTGCAAGAGGGAGGACATAGCAACACTTAACTCACCATAGGCCGAGACATACAGCTGAGTATCATCAGCATATTGGTGATACCACTGAGATGGATGATCTCACCCAGCAGTTTCATATAAATGTTGAACAGGAGCGGAGAGAGTACTGAGCCCTGCAGAACCCTGTAAAGCAGTGGGCGAGGGTTGGATCTCTCCCCTCCTATCAACACTGACTGAGAACGGCCGCAGGAAGGAAGTGAACCAAGGCAGCACAAAGCCTCCCACTCCCATCCCTGAAGCTGTCCCAGGAGAATCCCACGGTCAATGGTATCAAAAGCTGCCGAGGGGTCAAGAAGAGCCAGGACGGATGCACTACCCGCATCCCGCTCCCACCAGAGATCATCCAAAAGTATAACCAATGCTGTTTCTGTCCCAAATCCAGGCCTGAATCCTGACTAGTAGGGGTCGAGATAATCCGTTTCATCCAGAAACCTCTGGAGCTGCTGCACGACCACCTTCTCAACAACCTTCTCCACAAAGGGAAGATTGGAGACAGGTCAGACATTATCCAACCAGGTGGAGTCCAGCGATGACTTCTTAAGAAGACGGCACACCACAGCCTTCTTAAAATGCTGGGGTAGCGTCCCCTCCTGTAGGGAAGCATTAATCACTGCCAGAGTCCACCCGCCTGTCACCTCCTGAGAATCTTTCACAAGCCAGGAGGGACATGGGTCTAAAATACAGGTGCTTGCGCACATACTCGCTAGGATCCTGTCCATTTCCTCAGGAGCAACAGGATCAAACCTTTCCCATTTAACAGGGCAAGAACCTGCCTCAGAAGCTTCCACTGGATCAGCTAATCATTAATACAGTAAATATGGGTAAACTCTCCACTCAGAGTTACCAGGTGGTAAGATGGCCAGCCAATACATTTAATAAACAAACAAACAAATAAACAAATATCCTTATAAACAAAAGTTCCTTTGGGGTCCCCCATACTTTTTTAAACTAGGTAGGAGTCCCAGGAGCAAAAAGTTTTAAAACGCTATTATTCTAGTCTTTCCCAAATTGATGCCCTCTGATTGGTTGGTTTTCAATTTTCTGCGATGCCTGGGAATTCTGGAAGATGAAGTTCAACATACAAGGCTGACTTGAAAGGATTGTAGATTCATTGATCTCCCACTTTTCTCCGGTAGCACAGCCAGGCTTACATGGGTATCTCCCTTCAAGTTAGCTTTACAATAACCATTCGGTCAGGTTGAATGGGCTTAGAGGGAATGACTGGGCCCAGTTGAAGGTGGACTTGAAGTGGATCTTATTTTAATTATTTGTTTAGTTATTCAATCTGTAGAGCCACCCATCTCACCTAATGCCTGGCTCTCAACAATCCAATAAAACAAGGTAAAAACCAATATTGTATCCAAATGTATAACGCCATCACAAGAACTGGAGGTCATGACTTTGTGTACCTTGGCTCAACTATCTCCAACACTCTCTTTTTAGACACTGAGCTGAATAGACATATTGGTAAAGCGGCCACCACATTTTCCAGACTTACAAAGAGAGTATGGCTTAATAAGAAGCTGACGGAAGATACAAAGATTCAGGTCTATGGAGCCCATGCCTTGAGCACACTCTTGTACTGCAGCGAGTCTTGGACCCTTTATGCATGGCAGGAGAGAAAGTTGAACACCTTTCATATGCGCTGCCTCCGATATATTCTTGGCATCACCTGGCATGACAAAGCTCCAAACAGTGCAGTCTTGGAACGTACTGGAATTTCTAGCATGTATATACTATTGAAACAGTGATGTCTACAGTGGCTTGGGCATGTCATGTGGATGTCTGATGGGTGGATTCCGTATGGAGAATTAGTTCAGGGAAAGCACCCTAGAGGGAGACCACAGCTGCAATATAAGGATAGCTGCAAGAGGGATCTAAAGGTCTTGGGAATGGACATTAATATCTGGGAAACCTTGACCTCTAATAGTTCAGTTTGGAGGCTAAAGACACCAATTCAAAGAGATACTCATTTGGCAGGCTGAGGGAAAGAGGCAGTCCCAGAACCAGTGAAATCTGGGGGCTGGACAGGGGACAGTATCTAGCCTCAGTGTGGAAGGGATTGCCACTCTTGAATTGGCCTTTTTTAGCCACATTAGATGCTGTTTTAGGACCCCTTTTCAGAGCAGGATACCATAGTCTTTTGAGACTGAAGGATGCCAATTAAAACAAAAACAAAAATGCCATCGAGGATCTTCCTTATCTTAGATCAGGGTTCCCCAACGATTTTGGCTTTGCAGATTGGCAGCGAGGAAGGCATGGTTCATGCATACACCCACTGCTTGTGCAAGGGAGGATGTGCATACATGTACGTTCAATGGCCGTCTCCATTGGCCCCGTTGCAAACCACTCACAGCCCACAGGTTAGGAACCCGTGTCTTACACCACTATTTTAAGCCCTCTAACCCCACTGGCTCAAAAATGCTTTTGTTGAAAGAAATCTCTTAAATCTCTTAAGTATAGGCTACTTTCCAATTCTTAAGGAATGAGGATAAAGCCAGTGTGACATTTGATTAAGAGTGGATACAGTTCATGTGATTGCTATTCTGCATTTAATCATTTTCACTAAAATAGCATTGTAAAATTAGTGCTAATGTTTTCTGGGCACTTAAATCTTTAAAATGCCTCGGAGGAAGCCTCAAATGGAAGAATTTAATTTCATCATCATCATCATCATCATCATCATCATCATCATCATCATCATCATCAATGACCCCATAATCCCTTGCGGGGTGGAGTCTGGGCAACTGAATGAAGCTAGCCGAGTGTTTAATGGCCGGATGCCCTTCCCGTCTCCAATGTGGAATTTTCTTCAGCAGATATATTCTGGGCATTGTGCCCAGAGAAATATCTGCCTCTACCTAGGATCCAACTCACAGCCTCCTGATTCTGAGGCCTGGAAGAATTTAATTTTATGGTGTTTGAAAAATCAATAGGAGGATTAAGCTGAACCAGCAGGATCAGAGAGGGCTGCCTGTAAGGTAAACTACAAAGCATTTTTGTTTTCTTCCTTTCACCCTTGCATGTAAACTTGCAGTGTTATTTGCATAAACCAAAACAGACACTAACCTTCGTTTTATCACTGCACCCCCCCTGCCTTGTTGAGGATGTAAATGTGTCCTTTCTAAGGTGAGGCTTGTCTGCAGTGAAGGTATTAGCTAGTTAATCCCTCCAATCTGGCATCCTTCATTGGCAATATTGAGGGCACAAGCATGCCCAGGCAAGTCTTTTTCTCCTACCACATCCTCATGTTGTCACCTCCATATCATCCCCAACCCATGAAGGATTTAGACTTAGTTATTGCCTCACTCTGACTTTCTCCAGGAGCAGTTTCGAAGTATGGAAATTCTGTCCACCTTTGTCACCCCGTCACTTTGGAGAGACACAATGAGATTGCAGGCATAAATAAAGGACCACAGTCCACTATGGGCCATGGGTGGTTTGGAAGTGGGCCATGCAAGTGGCGGGCCGGTGTGCATGTGCACAGGCAGCAGCCCACCGTTTGCATGGGCTAACAGATAACAGATAGCCAGAGTTGGAAGGGACCTTGTAGGTCATCTAGTCCAACCCCTCGCCCAAGCGGGAGACCCTACACCATTTCTGACAAATGGCAGTTCAGTCTCTTCTTGAAACCTTCCAGTGATGAAGATCCCACAACTTCTGAGGTTCAGCTGTTCCATTGGTTGATTGTTGTCACCGTCAGAAAGTTTCTCCTTATTTCCAGGTTAAATCATGAGTTCTCCTTTCTGCCCCCCCCGCCCCCACCTCCGGCTGCCACAAAGGTTGGGGACTGCTGCTTTGAGGGACAGGAGGCAGAGCTGCTACCAAGACAAAAGGAACCTGAGTCAGGTGCAGAATTGTAAGCTGAGAAAGTGTCTTACAGAAGATTTCCCCCTCCCCCCAAGAAGAAAAAGACAGGGATGGAGGTAAGTGCTTTCAGACTTGAAGGACTCTGTCACTACTATTGTGTAGCAAAGAATCATTAGCCTGGATAACTAGTTTACCTTGAAGGACTCACAGTAACACTCGAGGTTTTTAAGAAGAGATTGGACAACCATTTGTCTGAAACGGTATAGAGTTTCCTGCCTCAGTAGAAGGTTGGACTAGAAGACCTCCAAGATCCCTTCCAACTCTGTTATTCTAATTCTAATAAGAATTGGCAAGGTGGCTGCAACTTTCACACTACTTTAGTTTTCCACCAACTCAAGGTATATGTATGTGTGTGGGAGGGACATTTCAACTTGGCAGAGAGCAGGGATGTCCATGAGGTATGGTCAAGCTTAGAGGTGGCATTCAGCAGGTTCTGACCAGTTCTGGAGATCCGGTAGCGGAAATTTTGAGTAGTTCAGAAAACCGGCAAATACCACCTCTGACTGGAGATTTTACAGTATCCTTCCTCTGCCACGCCTACCAAGCCACGCCTACAGAACCGGTAGTAAAAAAATTTGAACCCCACCACCAGTCAAGCTGTTAGGCTGTAGTCGCCACCATGGTATGATTGAAGCTTCTCCTGGTTTTTTGTTGCACATAAACAGAGAGGTAGAACTTTGAATGCACTTCAACATTTTTCACCATACCTTACAGATGGGAAAGGGGTGTCAAACTCAACGCCTGCAACCCAAATCCCGAGCTCTGTTTTCAGCTTTGATGGCCTCTTACAACCCTTTGTCGGTGAAAATGGAGCTTGGGAGAGCCGCGTGCAGCCGTCCTGAGCTCCATTTTTGCTGGCAGAGTGCTCGGGCCACCTCAGGTGCCCCCGACATGAGTGACGCCAAGCTGGCCACGCCTATCCTAGGCATGCCGATCCAGCTCCCCCCAAGATCAAACACAACCCTGATGCAGCCCTTGATGAAATAGAGTTTGATACCCCTGCTCCAAGTGATCAAGAAAGAAAGAAGAAAATAGCATTTTTGAACCTTCCCAAGTTTTCAGTGTTGCCTTTCCTATTTACAATGCTATAAAATCATCCTTATAAGTCATCAGATTTGTAAATGTCATTTGGCTTAATGTATGCTACCTTCTTTCTCTCTCTCTCTCTCTCTCTCTCTCTCTCTTTGAAGATTTTGCAGATCATTCCTTTTCCATCCCCGTTCTTATCATAAAGCTGTTCAATACCACAGACAATACTGCTACCCTACAAAAAGATCTTGACTATGTATCCGAATGGTCAAACAAATGGCAACTTCAAATCTCAACAAATAAATGCTCTGTCTTACATATTGGCAAAAAAAATCAGAAAATAAAATACAAGCTGAATAGTCAAGACCTTGTTGATGACCCAAGCTCTGTAAAGGACCTTGGAATACTCACCTCTAATGATCTAAGTGCTAGAGCCCACTGCAACTACATAGCCAAAAAGGCATTAAGAGTTGTTAACCTAATCCTACGTAGCTTTTTCTCTGGTAATATCACACTACTAACCAGAGCATACAAAACATTTGCTAGACCAATACTCGAATACAGTTCATCAGTCTGGAACCCACATTACGTATCTGATATTAGCACAATTGAGAAAGTCCAGAAATATTTCACAAGAAGAGTTCTCCACTCTTCTACTCGTTTGTAGAATACCTTATGCCACCAGACTTGAAATTCTAGAACTAGAAAACCTTGAATTACGCCGTCTTCGGTCTGATTTAAGCATGGTATATAAAATCATACATTGCAATGTCCTACCTGTCAATGAATACTTCAGCTTCAACCATAACAACACAAGAGCACACAATAGATACAAACTCAAAGTAAACCGCACCAAACTTGATTGCAGGAAATACGACTTCAGCAATAGAGTGGTCAATGTCTGGAATACTCTACCCGACTCTGTAGTCTCTTCCCCAAACCCCAAAAACTTTAACCTTAGACTGTCTACCATTGACCTCACCCCTTTCCTAAGAGGTCTGTAGGGGGCGTGCATAAGCGCACCAACGTGCCTACCCGTCCCTGTCCTATTGTTTCTCTATTCTTTTATTTTTCTTATATATACCCATTTCATGTATTCACAACTATGTATACACTTATACTTATTATCTTGGAAACAATTGACAAATCAAATAAATAAATAAATAAATAAATAAATAAATAAATAAATAAATAAATAAATAAAGGGTTAAGTACAGGTAGTCCTCAACTTACAACACAATAGAGCCCCAAAATTATGTTGCTATGTGAGAAATGTGTTAAGTGAGTTTTGGTCCATTTTATGACTTTTCTCATCACATTTGTTAAGTGAATCATGGATTCCGAGTTTGCCAAACATGTAAATATTACAGAATTTACAGCTTCATGCTACATAACTAAGCTCCATTTCATGCTGAATAAACTAAATTATTAATATATCTTAAATAGAAAACTATCTTTAGATAGATTTTTACTCCAAAAGCATTTTATTAAAACAAATTTGATAACAATGAAAAAAAAATCCATTTTTTTATTTATTTAAAAAATCATCGATTTTTATCCACCCTGATCATGATCACCCAACTGTAAAATATTGCAACAGGTAGTAAATGTCAGCTAGTTGCCAAACTTCCAATTCGTGATCAAATGTTCATGGGAGATGGTGTGATATTTCTGACAGTCATAAATGGGAGTAAAGGTCATTACTTTTTCCAAGGCTATTATAACTTCGAGCCATCGTTAAATGAATTATAAGTTGATGACTACCTGAAAAGTATTATCTTTTCCATTTAATCTATTTTGAGTTCTAGTCTAAAAAAAAAAACATTTTCCTAACAACTGTTCAAATCTCCCTCCCTATGCTCACAGAAGCTATTATTTATATTAGAAATGATAAATCTAGTAATTGGCTCATAATGAAACAGATTTAATTGGATTCATTGCAGTTGATTTATACCCTGGATAACTGCTTTAAGTTCATTTACGGCATTATACATTTATAAAACAGACTGTATTCTTTTCAAGAAATAAGCTGAAACTTTGCATAATGAAAACACTAAATACTACGCTAAATGCATATCGAAGGAGCATAGTGATCAAACCAATATTTGCTGTTTGCTTCTGATATAATATGCTAGAAATCGTTCATTAGGAATTAGGTATTGTTATTAGCTTCTGCTCATATTATTGTATACTGTCAGAAATTAGTTGTTAGGAATCAATTCTAGTTTATTGTCACCTTGATACCGATTGGCATTAGTGCAAAGTTTGTTATCTTGCTTCTGTGTCTTGGCTTCAAAGCAGTGGTGGGATTCAACCAGTTCGCACCAGTTCGGGAGAACCAGTTGTTAACTTTCTGAGCAGTTTGGTAAACTGGTTGATTGGAAGAAAATCATTAGGGCAGAGAACTGGTTGTTAAATGATTTGAATCCCACCACTGCTTCAAAGCTAGGCACATCCTTGAAAATATAAAAGAAACTGTTACCCAAGAATATCAGGCTCCTGGATGGAGGAATCGGAGTAGGGAGCTTTCTGCCTCATACATAGTACCACAGCAGGGAGTTACCTGAAAGCATTCTGCTGAATAAACAACTTGGCCAGTCAGAGGTGGTATTTGCTGGTTGTCTGAACTACTCAAAATTTCTGCTACCGGTTCTCCAGAACTGGTCAGAACCTGCTGAATACCCACCTCTGCCCCTCCCCCACAACACAGGGCTATAGGGATGCTCCATAGACAAGGAGGGCAGAGACAGGTGCCTAAACAAAGAAAAACCTTGGTAACGAACCTTTGACTCCGGTTGCGTAAACTTTGTCTCTAATGGGGTAAAAATGCGTATAATACTGTGGAAAGGGAACTTCACAAGGACAGTGGTGACACCCAAGCAGGAAAAGCCCGAGGGGAACATCAGGCCAGCCATAGAACAAACTTGCATAGGAAAAGAAATTCAATTAAAAAGTATTGAAAGAAGCCCCCTAGACAAAAGCCAAGTAATTAAGAAAGCTAGGGAAACAAGGAAAAGAAAACCCTTACAGGATCAGCAAAACAGACAAAAGACACAGAATAAATTACATAGGAAACAGACAGGAGATTGCCAGAAAACAAATAGAAAAACCCATTATAAAGGTAAAAGAGATTAAGAAAGAACCGATAAGGCAATCAAGCTGCCCCGCAGAGTTTATTTTCCGCACCTCGCTAAGTATGCCTTCCGGCAAAAAATAAACTCTGACAGGATTTTAATATCTAAACATTAAACACTAAATGAACATTCACACACAAAGGGAGAAAAAAGGTATAAAGAACCAGGAATTCACCATTCAAAGTTAGCTAGCTAGCCCCAGGAACGCAGACTTCTTGCTATCTCTCGCCTTCCTGAAAAAATAAAAAGCAGTTGTCTGTATCCTTGCACCGGAGCTCTCCCAGCAGGAAAATCGAATCCTCAGAAGAAAGGCATTTGCCAGCCTTTCAACAATACTCTGGGCACTCTTGCAGTGGTGTGGTTATTCCTTATGTATATTTTGTCTGTATGTTTTAGAAAGAGTTTTCAGCTCTTTTAGCTTGGCCAAAAATAAAAAGCTGTTACTTTTTGCAAGCTCTCTTTGGCATCTCAGTGGCTCAGGGAAACTTCTGGGACCTTACAGTATTTAAGGCTAAATACTTTATAAGTAAAATAACCGAGAAGGCTAATAGGCTGTTACTTCTTGTTCACTTACCTCATATTGCCTGGTTAGAAGGTTTTTTTTAAGAGAGCTTGCTTCTCTGAAAATAATGGGCCTCTTTTCCCAATGATCTGGTTTGAAATGCTGAATTGGTTTGTTGCTACTCGCTTTTAACTTGTCATAAAGAGAAAAGAGTTTTTTGTTTCCTGTTCCAATAAAAGGAAACTGAAAGTTGCTCTATTAGCCCACCCCGGTGTAGGATCAGTTTTTATTTCTTGTGGTCCTGCTCGTGTTGTTCCAGTACAGTGACAATAGAAGATTCCACATTCTAGCAGATTCTTTTCTGTAAAGAAATTCTGTATTTTGATTTGTTGTTAAACAGCAGTGCTAACGGTATGATGAGTGGGGCTTTCTTGTTCTTGAAAGATGTGACATCCTTTTTAAAAAACAACAACACACGATCTGTTGAAAGTTTCATTTGTACTGGCTTTGTACTGTTTTCCAAATGAAAACAATGAATTACCATACCAAGTAAGCTTCTGTGCCCAAATCAAAATATGTAGGAGCCCCATTTTGTGTCTTGTGACCAGAGTTTATGGATTGGTGTGTTGTATGGATCCTTGTTTGTAATTTAAAATGTCATAGCTATTACTACGAATTAGTGTGTCATGGGTGTTAAGGCAATTTCTAATGACACTACATGAAAATATAATCCTAGAGTCTTCACTGTGGGGGATCCACATGTTGACCAAACCTTGAATTGGCAAAGCCAAATGCTGGATTTGGTGTTTTTTTTAATGCAATATGAAGTTGCATGGAGATCTGTTTTGTTGGAAAATGTAGCACTGATCTGGGTTTTCCCCCCTCTTTCCTGATGCTCAGGGTTGCTGCAATATGTTGTGTTCATCTATATACTGTAGTGTTCTTAAACAATGTCCTTTGTGGGAAGTTGGGTTGTTACTTTGGTAGTGGAACACTTGATTGATGTGGATAGTTTTTTTTTTAAATAAACTTGTGTTTGTAGTTTGCTGTGTCTGATGAGGATATCCAGGAAGAGTAGCTTGCTCTCGTTTTCTTCACCCCTTCTGAATTGTATACCTTTGTTGACAATGTTGATAGTTTTGTATGTATTCTCTAATTGGTAATCTAGATGGCAGATTTGTGGGTTGCAGGAAGTCCCCCCCACAAAGAATGAAATATTTTGAGGCAAGATTAAAAAGGCAAGATATTTTATTTCCCAAAGGGAGAAATAGAGAAACATGTATTTCAGAGGCAGAAAACATAATACAAGTACAATTTCTCTTTTTGAGAATAGCATGGTCCTGGGTTATCACTTCTCCATACAGACACAAATTCAATTTCATATTCATCTTTGTGTTCTATTCCATATCTTATTACTATTTTAACATTTTCTCAATAATTTTTCCCTTCCCTTAGTTTTTTCAATCTTACTTTTAATTATCTCATTCCTTCCTAGATTCAATTATATATATCTTTTTCTAAGTTTCAATATCTTTCTAGTCATTATATTTATACTTTTGTATGTCCTGTTTCAATTTCATATTTTCTTTTCTCAATAAACAAAATTTTTCCCTAATTGGAGTACGACACCTTTGTATCTTTTAATTTTTATCCATTCAACTTTTATTTAAACTTCAATTTATGCCTTTACAATTATAACATTCAATATAACACATAACTTCCAATCGAATTCTGCTTGGTACATTCTTAAAATGCGTACTAAGTTCTTAAAGAAAAAGTATATAAAATACTTATTCTATTCCAGTTCAGCTCTATCATTAATGTTAGTTATAATATTTGACATCTTTAACATTTCTTTTCAATAGGGTATCATACTTCTAGGAACACTTATAATATTTCCATAATTTTTTCATGTTTCCTTCATATTCCTTTTCACTTAAATTTTTATAACACAAATAATTAAAATGTTCCTCTCCTTTCCTAATTTCATTCTCTCATTCTCTTTATTTCATTTATTTATTAAACATTCCATTACATTACAATGAGTATTTTATCTATCATTGTAATCACACTTGTTTCATATTTTCAAAGTTCATTTCTATTTCTAATATAACAATACTATCTTATGTACCCTTGCAGAATCCCCCTTTCAATTAAGTTTTCACCCATTATCTCTGTGTCTTCTAAATAGGCTTATACCCTTAATCCAGGGGTGGGCAAACTACGGCCCGCGGGCCACATCCGGCCCGTTGGTCATTTTAATATGGCCCGCCTCTGAAAAAAAAAATCCCCTCTGAATAAAAAATCGGGCCGCCAAAGAGACTCCCGCTGCGCTAAAAAATCGCACACACAACACGGAGCTGGGCAGCCGCTTCCTGATGGCGGGGCCAAGGCCGCCGCCCGGGAACGCCCACTGCTTTCCCTTGCCAGGGCCGGGCGGTGGCGTGTTGCCCTGCGCTGCGTGGCCCCGCCTGGCAGCGCGCTGGCTGGTCTCCTCCTCCTCGGCCATACAGAACAAACAGGCAGAGAAGGAGGAGACCAGCCGGCTGGTTGGGGAAGCTTTCTGCGCCGAAAGAGGCAGCTACTAATCTCCGGTTTTGCTCCGCTCTCCAATGGTCCGGCACCACCCTGTTCTATGCGCTGGCTGCTCGGACTTGCTGGGCCTGACACATAGAACAGAGCATGCTGCAGGCATCTCGCGACAAGCCCCAGGACATGTGGTCACCTGCTGGCTGGCTGGGCCAGGCCAGGCTGGAAGAGGCACGTTCTTCAGAAGGAAGAAAGCGTGCTCCAGGAGGGCGGGTGCCGAGCAGGTGGGCGGATGTTCCGGGACCACTTAAAGGTCGACTTTAAGAGTGCCCCCATGGAAGAAGCCGAGCAAACGTAGTGGTGGCAGGGGTGACAGGGCATGTGTGTCCCTCCACAAGGAATATGAAGGGAGGCAGACACCACACCTCTCAGGAAAAAAGTAGGTGCCAAAGCCCTGGCTGTCACCTGGTAGGGGACCGTGGAGGGACCCTCACATGCCCTTGTTGCCCCCGCCGCCTCTACTTTTGTTCTCGTTCTTTGCTTCTTCCATGGGGGCGCTCTTCAAGTCAATCTTTAAGAGCTGGAAGACGTTTGTTAGATCACCACCAACTCATCGTTGGGAGAGGTGTAGCCCTGAATACACGAGAAGTCTTGGGCAAAGTTCTCTGACTTTTAAAACGCATCCGTGCAGTGTTTGCCTCCCTTCATGCTCCTTGTGCATGCCGGAGCACCTAACTGGAGCAAAAGAGAGCGAAGTTGACTGCTATGAAATGAGCACCTTGGCTTCCCTCTTGCTCCTCACAGTTGCCCTGAGCTGGTGCGGTTCTTTACTTGGGCAGCCAGACGCCTGCAGCAGCACCCGCAGTAGCAACAGGCAGTTCCGCCCGGCTCCACTCAGGTGTCCGGCTGGGGCTGTCAGGAGTTGCTACCGCCGCGCAGCTCGCGCGGCTCCAGTCCGCGTTGCCTTGGGAAGGAAAGGCAAAACCAGGAACCGCTGAGCCTGAGCCTCCGGTGCCGCTGCTGCCATTGCAAAGCACCGCCGTGGCTCTTCCTTTTGCCTTTCCCTTCCTGAGGCAACGCGGGACTGGAGCCGCACGGAGCCGCGCTGGCGGTAGCAACTCCTGACTCAGGGGGCCTCAAGGGGAGGGGAAGGAGGAGAAGAAGGGGGGGGGAAAGGGTGGGGGGGCGATTCCCAAAAAAATCTTGTGCTGACCCGGCCCGTCTGTCAAATTTTAAAAGTCAATGAGGCCCCCGAGCCAAAAAGTTTGCCCACCCCTGCTTAATCCTTGTATGTTTTCCCTGTTTCTCTATGTCCTGTTTCTGTCCTTTATAGTTTCTTTTCCTTTCCCTCTTCCCCCTCTTCTTCTCCCTTCCCTTTTTGACCCCTTCTCTCTCTAATTCTGATTCTCTCTTCTGTAATCCTCTCTTCTGTTTCTTCCTAATGTTGTAATTACTTTTCAAACTATTCTTTTTTGGGGTTGTTTTTTCAAATCGTAATTTTTTCACTCTCTTTCCCCCCTTTCCTTTCTTTTCCCCACATAGAAATACTTGGTGATTGAAGATGGCTTCTTCTTTGTCCCGCCCCTCTTGTTCTACAGGCATTTCTTGTTGTTTCTCATAGTTCAGGATCTCCATTTCTAAAAATTGAAATACGAAGCCAAAAGAACCTCTTCCTTCTTGTGCATCTTCTTTCTGTTTTTTAAGTTCCATTCTCAATTCTTCCAAGAGTGATACCATTTTAAAAACTTTTAAACAATCACCCAATTAATTTTAGTCCTTTAGATCCGATAGCCAAAAATCCAAAAATCACCAAGTAATCCAAATAATCCAAAGCTGTTTCTTCTTGCTTCTTTTTTCCACTTTCTCTTCCTGGGGTTCTCTTATCTTGTTACAAAGTTTCAGTTAAAATGTATCTTTTAGGAATCTTGTTAAAGTTTCACTGTTAATTCTTTTCACTTCCGGGTGGTCTCTTCCATTTTTCCAGATCCCACCCTTTTGTTTTTTTCCTTCTTTTAAAAGTTTTTGAGAATCCAGAAATCTTTATTATCCCTTTGACATTTTATTTTCAGCTTAAATACCTGTTAATGTCAAAGTGGATTTTTGCCAGTTTCTTGCTTAACTCTCTTAGTTGTCAATATAGGGAAGAAAAGAAAAGAAAACCCAAATCCTTTCCCTTCCCTCTCTCATTCGCCGTTTCAAAGTCTTCTTTGGGAACAATGTTCTTTATAATTCAAATTCCAAGGTACCTTATATTGTTGCTTTTTCAGTTCAACCCAGTCAGCCAAAACTTTCTCTTCTTATCTTCCTCCTGCACATTCTTTTCCGGTTGTGTTCTTCTTTGAGGTGGCCATTTCCGACCACTGCTGCAGCCACCTTCGGGAAAGGGAGTAAAGGCCAGCTGGGGAGGAGAGATGTGACTCTCCTTGACCCTGCTGGCAGTCTCCCCCTCTTCACCACCTCTACGGGGTGGCTTAGCACTGATACCAGCTGGCTCAGGGCGCTCCCGCGGCGAGCACACATCAAAACTGTGCATGATCACAGATTTCGGTATGTCGTCGAAGAAGCTCAAACTGGAAGCCTCCCACTTTTTCTTAATAGCCCACAGCAGATGTCAGCACTTAAGGAGATAAAGAGCTTTTTGAAAGAAGCTAACTATATAGATGGCTCTATTCATAAGCAAAGCAAATACTGCAAGCAGAAATTCATTCAAGACAGGATATTTTGAAACTGCTTGCAGCAAAGTTTGATAGTTAATAAAAGCAGAGTGATAGGATTAGAAGCAGCCTCTCACCCAAGATCCAACACAGGATGAAACCCAATTAGCCACAATAGGAATTGCCTAACATCCTTTCAGACCTCTTCATTGCACCCCCAGAGCAGCAAACCTGGGAGCATAGATAGGAATCCGACAACAGCCAATACCTGGGAGCCTCGTGGGGACTCCTGGGAGAGGAGGGGAGGGGTGGGGTGGGTGGGGCCAGCTGGTTTTCGGAACTACCCGTTCGCCAAACTGGATGTAAAATTAATATCCGGTTTGCCAAAACCAGCCCGAACCGGTTGAATCCCACCCCTGATAACCCCTACATAGGAATCTGACAACAGCCAATAGAAAATTAAAGGACATGTTCTTGCACAGGAACAGGAACCTTAAATACAAAACCCAAAGAAGGTATAAAAACCCTACCCACTCTCAACTCCATTTTGTCAGCTGCCCAGAATCACATGTGGTTCTGCTTCATTAAACCACCTTTCCAGTCAGCCTCCATGTCTCCAGTGTCTTTCTCCCAGCTTGGATCTGAACCAGATGGATATTTCTTCCAACAGGGTCAGTATCGGAGGTTCTGCCCTATAGAAACTGACTTAGATTTCACTTGCTGCTTTACACAGCCGGAATTCAGATAGTCCCAGAGAATGATAAGCATAATTTAGGACGCAAAACTCAATTTACGGAAAATTGGTGGGCTTCAAAGCAAAAAGGCCTGACATGTAGCTCAAAGATCAAGGTACTCGCAACAGAGACAAAACTGTTTTATTTCTATCACAAGGTGGCAATGAAATACTTATCAGATTCACAAACATGTTTATTCCTTGGCTCAACCGGGGTTTTTTTCTTCTTCAGTTCAGTTCTTAGAGACGATTTAAACAAGTCCCTGCAGTTGGCAAGATTTTTTAGATGTGATTTGCCATGGTCCCTTTTCTACAGCTGAGAAAGTGACTACTGGCCTAAGGCCAACCAAGTGGCTCAATGTTTAAGGGAAGAATAGAAATCTTGGTCTCCTGATACCTTAACCAGGGCACCAAACTGTCTCTCTGGCTCAACATATCCTGTGATTTTCGATCTGTATTCTCAATAAGAAACCGCCTGTCCCAACTGACTTGGGATGTACTTGCTATTATAAAGGAGGACTACATTGTGTATAATCATGCCATTAAACATTTTTTAAAAGAGAGGATTTCTGATCAAGTCATTAGAAGTTCGCATTTGGACACATCACTTCAATGTTCCCATATTGCTGAGCTGTTAGCTTAGTCTTGGGTGTAATAGTGTGAATAGAGTTGTAGACTAAAATAAAATGTTGATCTTCCCTGTGTATGCATGAGAGGGAAGGCTGCCTACAAAATGGCCAGCACCTATGATCAGGGGTGGGATTCAAATTTTTTTAACAACCGGTTCTGTGGGCGTGGCTTATGTGGTGGGCGTGGCTTGGTAGTCATGTGACTGGGTGGGCTTGGCTTGGTGGTCATGTTATTGGCTGGGTGTGGCCAACTCAACATCACTCAAATTGAGGCACGCATCTCCTCACCTGGCCTCTCATGACTGTGGGGATGCTGCAACAGTCATAAGTGTGAAAAAGGGTCATAAGTCACTTTTTTCAGTGCCATTGTAACTTTAAATGGTCACTCCACACAAGCAAAGTACCAGCAAAGGAAGGAAAAAAAAACTCCAGAGAAGTTCCAGAGACAGGAAGTCTAGTCCTGCCAAGAAGGGTTAATGGAGAGGCAGTTTCTGTAAGCAACACCAGAATGTTTCCTTCCTGCCTTCCTTACAGGATTAGGCCAGTAATTTCTTCTAACAACCAGTTCTCCGAACTGCTTAGAATGTTAACAACTGGTTCTAGTGAATAGGTGTGAATCCCACCTCTGCCTATGATGCCATTGTCCTGTTCCTTTAAGGCAGGGGTGTCAAACTGGTTTACACTGAGAGCTGCATTAAGCTTATGGTTGACCTCAGTGGGGGCATGGTGGATGTGGTGGGTATCACTCGTGGCTGGGGCACCTGTGGTGACCCAGGTGTGGATGGGCGGATCAATTACCTCCAGCAGAGGAAGGCAAGACCAGGGTGAGAGCCAAACCCTTGTCCAGCAGAGGAGCCTTGCCATCCCTCTCAGGCCGTGCAGAGGACCCCCAGACAGTGGCGTAGGTTGCCTGGAGACCTGGGCAGTGGAGGGCAAGTGCCCAGCCCTGCCCAGCCTTCCCCAAAGGGGCTGTCCGGCTGCACTTACTTCCTCCTCAAGGCTGCTGCTGCTGCTGCTGCTGCTGTGCTCTCTCCTTGGCCAAGTTGTTCATGGTATGTGCGGGAGTGTTTGGGTCAGAGGGAGACCTACTCACTGAGGATGCTTTGAACCAAAGTATCCTCAGTGATAGGATGGGAGGCCACCAGGAGAGGTCAGGAAGAGGGGACAAGTACTGATGGCCAAGCACTAAGGCAGGACTTTCCTCAGACCCTCCCCCCTCTCATAATTTCCTTCCTTCTGTGATAAACAGTTCATGGTCGCATATGGAACTACCTGAGACAATAAGTTGAAAGTAGGAAATAATTTTATTAACATATTTGCAAATAGGGGTGCAACAAAGGTGAATGCGTGACAAGGCATAGGTCAGCCCTTTTATCCCGCTACAGAAACTTATTTTCCCACCTCCCCTTTTCCTGTTAAAGCATGCAGCTTATCTCTCCCCCCAAAGCCCCCATTTGCCTTTTGTTTTTCAGCACAGTATCCTGTCAAAGTGGTCAATCTATCTCCCCCCTCCCCTTTTCCTGTTTAAAGCTTCACAGTTTTAACCAACTTCTACATAGCCTAAGCTCTATTCCTCTTTTGGTTCTGTGTTTGCAGTTGCCGTTTGCTTGCCAGGCTTGTGGCTTGACATTTAGCTTTTTACCTGTTACATGTTTTTTTTAAAGATGGCTTATAATTTTTCCAGTTACATGTATTTTATGCTAAGCATTTTACAAACAATATATACTCCATGTTGTTTTGCATATGATTATATATTTGTATATATCATGATTTATTTATCCCTTACTTCTTTCCTTCCCTCCCTCCCTCCATCCTTTTCCTTTTCTCTTCTTTCTTTCTTTCTTTCTTTCTTTCTTTCTTTCTTTCTTTCTTTCTTTCTTTCTTTCTTTCTTTCTTTCTTTCTTTCTTTCTTCCTTCTTTCTTTCTTTTTCTTTCTTTCTTTCTTTTTCCTTCCCCTCTTTTCTTCTTTTCCTTCCTTGCTCTCTTCCCCTCTTTCCTTCTTTTTTCTTTGCCTTTCCTCTTTTCCTTTCTCCTTTCCTGTCTCTTCTGGATGCTCAAATACAAAAGGGGAAACATTTCACAATGCCTCCTTGCTGTGATCAAATACCACTTTTGCTAGTAGTTTTTTGGCCACTTAAAAGACTGAGAACAAACCCGGCTCAGTTTATCCCATGCTTGCATTTAACAGGGGCATCCATAGACAACATACAGCTGTGGCTTTACCGTGATCGTTGATCAGAGCTCCTCTTTTTTATGTGCAGCAGCTTTAGCATTTAGGATCAGAAGTAAGTTAGTTGCTTTTGCATTAATACATAATCCTTAAAAGGGGTCTCCTGTAGGGACCCTGCCAGGGTCTAATTCAGACTGCAAATATAGCAAAGGAAAATATTTTTCCCCATTCTGCTTTGTCCTGTTTTTCCCACTGGAAATGGCTGTTTGCAACAAGAAAACCCAAAAGTATATATATAGACTGGGTGAAACCAGGCTTACTAGCAGCAACTGTGAGAGGGACCTTGGAGTCTTAGTAACCTAGAGGTGGAGCTTTTGCCTCATAATCAAGGAGGCTGTGAGTTCGATCCTAGGTAGAGGCTAATATTTGAAATAGACTTTCCAAGGTCATTTTTAACTCTGTTATTCTATGTTCTATGGACAACCAATTAAATATGAGCCAGCAGTGTGTGGCGGCAACCAAAAAAGTCAATGCAATCCTAAATTGCATTAACAGAGGGATACAATCAAGATCAAGGGAGGTACTAATACCACTCTCAAGCCTTAGTAAGATCACACCTAGAATACTGCATCCAGTTTTGGTCACCACACTATAAAAAAAAAGGTTGAGACTGTTGAAATATCCATCTGGTTCAGCTCCAAGTGGTGAGAAAGACACTGGAAACATGGAGGCTGATTGGAAAGATGGTTTAATGAAGCAGAACCATCAGGCAATGGTCCTGGTGCAGCTGACCACATGGAGTTGAGAGACAGGGTTGTCCCCTGTTGCCACTATTATTTGTTCTGACCTTGGAACGGGGTGGTATTCTACCGGTTCTGACCGGTTCTATAGAACCAGTTGTTATGATTCTGCACAGTTTGAGAACCAGCAAATGGTGCCCCTGGCTGGCCCCTCCCCTCCCCGCCAGTCCTTATTGCGCATGTGCAACATTGCTGACTGCGTTCTCCCCCTCCCAGTCCATTCTTTATTAAAGTATTTTATTTTTTTCTCCGACAATCAGCTGTTCCGATGATCAGCTACCGGGATCCCCCTCGCTGTCTTACTGTTTCACCCAGGAGGCTTCCCTGAAGCCCAGGAGACAAGGGGGGCTTGTGGTGGGGGTCGCAGCTCCATTCTTTGCCTTCCTGAGCCCCAAGGAAGCCTTCTGGGAGCAAAAGTGCCCCCCCAGGAGGCAGAAAAAAGGGGGGTTGCAAAACCACGCCCACCCAGTCACATGGCCACGCCCGCCTAGCCACACCTACAGAACCGATTGTTAAAAATTTTGAATCCCACCCCTGCCTTGGAAGTACTGAATAGAAATATTAGACAGGATAGAGAGATAAAGAAAATGGAAATAAAAAATGAAGAGTATAAACTACAGGTATTTGCAGATGATTTAGTTTTTATCTTAGAGGATCCACTGGAAATGGGACCCAAACTATTAAGGATAATAGAAGAATACGGTGAAGTGGCAGGTTTGAAAATGAACAGAGAAAAAACTAAAATGCTAGTGAGGAATATCACAGAAAAAATAATAATTAACAAAGAGATTGGATATTCAGGTTACTAAGAAAATAAAATACTTGGTGATCCTGTTAACAGCTAGGGGGAAAATATTTTGGGGACCTTAATTAAATAATATTGAAATTTATCTGGCAAGGGAAAAAAGCAAGAATAAACTTTAAAATGTTATAGGACTCAAGGACAAGGGGAGGGGTTTGGACTGCCTGAGAACTATATCACCAAGCTGTGGCATTATCATGGATGAAAGAATGGATAGTATTAAGGAATACAAGGTTGTTGACTTTGGAAAGGCATGATTTACAACTTGGTTGGCATGCATTTCTATGGTATGGGAAAAATAAGACATATGGTTACTTTCAGAGACACTACATAAGAAATGCCTTACTGTTAATATGGGAGAAAACAGAGAACAGCACTATTTGAACTATTTGAAAGTACCCGTCTGGATTTCCACAATGGAAGCACTTAATCACCTGAACACTTTTAGGGAAATATTGTAAGATACAAGGATATCTTAAATGAAAGAGATGAGCTTAAAAGCAAACAAGAATTGGACAAACAAGGGATAGATATGATTTGGTACTCATACTTGCAAATACAGGTGAGATATGAGAAAGATGTTAAAGCATATGGCTTATACAACGTATTGACAGCATTAGGTAAGATACTAACAGGAACAGAAGAAAGGTTGATTAAAAAAACATACAGCTACCTATTAGGCATTAAACTAGAAGATGAAGGAGACAATGAGAGCATGGGCAAAGAATTTTAGTTATAGAATAGCACTTGATGACTGACAGAAATTATGGGATAGAAATTATAAGGTAACAATGTTAATCGCATACAAAGGCAATTTATACAAAATGTTTTATATATGGCATTATGCGCCAGCAAGGTTGGCAAAGATATTTAAAGATAAATCAGCAAAATGTTGGAAATGCCGCCAAATACCTGGCACATATTACCACGTGGTGGACATGTGATGAAGCTAAAAAATATTGGACAAAAGTATGCTGATGGTTGGAATAGATGATACAATGTATTGATTTAAAACCAGAAATCAGAGGTGGTATTCGGCAGGTTCTGACCAATTCTGGAGAACTGGTAGTGGAAATTTTGAGTAGTTCGGAGAACCAGCGAATACCATCTCTGACTGGACATTTTACAGTATTCTTTCCCTGCCACGCCAGAAATATTCCTGTTGTGGGGATCTTACCTGAAACTTATAGCAAAGAAAATGTATATTTGATTATTCATGTGATAACTGCAGCGAGAATCATATTTGCTCAAAATTGGAAAAAGGAACAGACTCCTACTAAAGAAAATGTGATTAGAAAAATATTAGAATGTGCAGAAATGAATAGATTAATACTTGTAATTAAAGAAAGAGAGCAAACTAAATATTATAAGGTATGGGAACTATTCTATCAATGGTTAGAGAAAAAATATGAAAGCTAGATATCATTAATGGATTAGTTAAGAGGGACAATAGATATTTTTTAACAGAAATAAATAATCTAAGAAAGATAGTGATATTAAGTACAATAAGTATAAGATTAGAGAATACTACTATGTAATGAATATGTAATGAATATGACTGTAAACATTAACTGCATTGCACAAGATACTTGTAACCAGACCAAATGAATGCAAATGGAAGAAGATGTTTGTAATAAAAATAAAACAAAACATTTATTTTAAAAAAATGGGACACAGTCATGGTCATAAGTATAAACCAGTTGCCAAGCATCGTGGGAGCCATGCTGCCAAGGTCGCAAGTGCGAAAAATGGTCACAAGTCACTTCTTTCAGTGCCAAGTTGTAACTTTGAACGGCCACTGAAGGAGCTGCCCGTATGTTCAGTCAGGGCCACGGGGCGGGGGGCAGCCTCTTGTGCCAGCCGCTCTCTTGGTTGCTGAGGGCCCAGCTGCAGAGCGGAGGAGGCGGCTGCCCTCTTTCCGTCTCTTCGCAGGAGCCTCGTCAGGGGGGAAACGTCCCGAGAAGCGCTTTAGCACCAGCCACCCTGGGCGCGACAGCGGCAGCGAAGCGTAAAAAGGGCAAGAAAGGAGGCCAGGCGCCAAGAGAAGGCAGGGAGGCGATTCCCTCAGCTTCACTTCGCTCCCAGCTCCACTCCGGTCCCTGTCATGGGTGTGAGGGGCGGAGCGTATTTTCTCCCCGGGAACGCTGATTGGGCAATACGCATAGCCTGAGAGGCGTGGTTTGGCCTGCGCTGCGATGCCGGGGAGGAGCGCTTAAAAACTACCCCGGAGCCAGTGCGGGCGAGGTTTCTCTTTCTCTGCCTTCGCCGTCTCGTCGCTTCCCGGTGAGTTTGTGGCTGTTTCTTTTCCTGTAGGGCACCAGGGCGTGACTCGAGGGGAAGCCCCGATCAAATCGTTGCATATGAAGCTTCCCAGGAAAATGGGATGCGGGGAGGGTGGTTGGGAAACGTGTGTTTTCCATCGGGTTGGCGGCTCTTCAAATGCCTTTAAGGGCCTTCTTTGGGGAGGTGAAGAAACTTAATGTGGTGTGTCCCAAAGGTGCTTTTTTCGGGAGGCAGCTGGACTTTCTTGTTTTTTTTTTCTTTTGAAGACATTTCTCTTCTCATCCAAGCAGCTTCTTCAGCTCTGCCAGGACAGTGAGGATTGGAGGGATTGATCTTCCTTGCAGACAGCTGGTAATCTGCATCCTTTAGGAGACCAGCTGTCTGCGAGGAATATCAATCCTTCCATTCCTCACTGTCCTGGCAGAGCTGAAGAAGCTGCTTGGATGAGAAGAGAAATGTCTTCAAAAGAAAAAACAAGAAAGTCCATTTGCCTCCTGAAAAAAGCATCTTGGGGATTTCTGAAGGCGATATGAAGTTCTTGGCAACCATACGGAAGTAGTCTGCCACCAGCTTTTCTGGAGTATTTTTCAGATCTCCTAATAGTTTAACCTATAAATTCCCTATTCAACAGCCTTCCATCTAGTTACAGGCCAGGTTTCATAAAGGTCTTTTTTGACTTAACAAATGAAGGCAAATATACGTGCCCCAGAATAATGTTGCGGGATCCAATCTGCGTCGGACCAGTGTGTTGTTTTTTAATTTTGCTCCCAAGCCCCAGGCTAACTACAAATAAAAACAAGTTTTGGGGACTTCCGGTTTGAAGGGCTTCGGCGACAGGCAGGAATCCGTGATCGTGCGCAGTTTCTGTCTGGGCTTGCCGCTGGAGCGCCCCGAGCCGGCTGGTTTTGGGGCTAAGCCACCCCGTAGAGGTGAAGAGGGGGGAGACGGCCAGCAGGGTTGAGGAGAGCTGCATCTCTCCTCCTCACAGCTGGCCATTACTCCCTTTCCCGAAGGCGGTTGCAGCTGTGGTCAGAAATGGCCACCACAAAGAAGAACTCGACCGGAAAAGAATGTGCAGGAGGAAGATAAAAAGTGAAAGTTTTGGCTGACCGGGTTAAATTGTAAAAGCAACAACTAAGGTACCCTGGAATTTAAACTTACAAAAAATAACAAAGAAGTCGGAAGCAGCGAAGGAAAGTGAAAAGGGAAAGGTTTGGCTTTTTTCCCCTTCTCTCTCCTTCCCTATACTGACAACTAAGAGACTTAAACAAGAAATTAGAAAAATCCACTTTGACATCAATAGGCAATTAAGCTGAAAATAAAACAAAATGCCAAAGGGATAATAAAGATTTCTGGACATTAAAAATTTTCTTTTTCATAAGCAGGAAGGGAGAGAAAAAGAATAAGGGCAGGATCTGGAAGGGAGGAGACTGCCTGGAATTAAAAAGAATCTACAGTAAAACTTCAACAAGACTTCTAAAAGATACATTTTAACTGAAACTTTGCAACTAAATAGTAACCCCAGGAAGAGAAAGTGAAAAAAAAAGAGCAAAAAAAGAAACAGCTTGCGTGTTTTTTGATTATTTGGTGATCTTTGGATTCTTGGTTATTATATTTGAATGACTAAAATTAATTGGGTGGTTGTTTAAAAATTTATACAATGGCACCACTTCTGGATGAATTGAAAATGGAACTTAAAAAGTACAAAGAAGATGCACAAGAAGGGAAGGGTTCTTTTGGCTTCGTTTTTCAGTTCTTAGAAATGGAGATTTGGAACTATGAGAAACAACAAGAAACGACTGCAAAACAAGAAGACTGGGACAAAGAAGAAGCCATCTTTAATGAACAAGCAATTTTATGTGGGGAAGAAAAAGGAAAGGGGGGGAAAGAGAATGGAGAATTTAAGACTTAAAAAAACAACCAAAGAAAAGAAAAATAATTCAAAAAATAAGTATAATACTGGAAAGCAACAGAAAAGGGGAATACAGAAGAGAGAAATAGAGGTAGAGAGACAAAGGGGTAAAAAGGGGAGAGAGAAGAAGAGAGGGAAGAAAGGAAAAAGAAGACCTATTTAGAGATAATGGGTGAAAATCTAACAAAAAGGGATTCTGTAAAGGTACATAAAATTGTATTCTATTAGTAATAGAAATAACTTTAGAAAATTGGAAACAACGTATGATTAAAATGAGGGATAAAATAGTGTAATTTAGTGAAATGTTTGTGAATAAAATAAGTGAAATAAAATAAATGAGAAAATTGAATTAGGAAGGAATGGGAACATTTTAATTAGTTAATGTTTTATAAAATATAAGTGAAGGGGGGGAATTAACTATGGAAAGTTTATAATTGTTCCCATAGAAGTATGATATTTAATTGAAAAGTAATGTTAAAGATGTTGAGACTTTAATGAATATTAATATTAATGATAGAATTGAATTGGAATGGAATGTTGTTTTAATTATATATATATTTATAATTTTTTCTTTTTTTAAGAATACAGTGTGTATTTTAAGAATGTACCAAGCAGAATCCGAATGGAAGTTATGTATTATACTGAATGTTACAACTTTAGGGAAAAGATATACTCCAATCAGTAACTCCAATCAGTCATACTCCAATCAGTAACTACAGGAAAAATTTTGTTTAATGAGAAAAGATAATAGATAATTGAAACAGGACAGACAAAAAATATAAATACAATTATTTGAATTGAGATGAGATAATTAAAATAAAATTGAGAAAATTAAAAGAGGGGAGAAGCTATGCAGAAAATGTAAAATAGTAATAAGATATGGAATAGAATATAAAAATGAGCATGAACCTGAATTTGTGTCTGTACGAAGAAATGTAACCCGGGATTACACTACTTTCAAAAAAGATGTTTTATTTGTATTTTTTTTCTCTTTGTGAAAACTCAAATAAAATTTACAAACAAATAAATAAATAACAAGTTTTTGCTATAAATTCTGGCATGTTTGTTAAAGATAACAAACATAACCGCTGTGGTTTTTTGTTGTGTTTGTTTCAGTGAATTGATTCAACATAGGATTTACAGCACAAAATGGAATGAATTTAAGGCGGGGAAGTTAATTCAGAATTGTTAATTGAAGTTGCCAACATTATGTCAAAAACTCCCTTCTGGGCATTCCATAACTGTTTGTTCTGCATTTTACTAGCATGTTCTGTCTTTTCCAAGCCAATATCCAAGTACGAAATACTCACCTGCAATCCTATGATCATCATGCCAGATCAGATTCGCCTACCTATTTCCATAGATTATAGCAGATCATAATATAGTAGTTCAACTTGTAATAGTAGAAAAGCCTGGGAAAAATCAGGTTGACCTCTTCCAGTCAGCTTAAACCTTGCTGAAGGTGTGTGTGCTTCCACCCAACTCTCAGACTGTTCCCTACCTAAAAAGTTTTTTGCATGCGGGGTCTGTCCAGCCCAAGACAGCAATTGAAGACTAGTATTGAATGCATAAAGTTGAAAGGATGGAAAATTACAATTCTGACAATGACTTTAAGTCCAGAACTGTTTTGTTTGTGACTTCTAATTCTGGTCTTGAGACATTTTTATTGCAGAAGGAGAACAGTGTGTCTCAGTCAGAATCCTTTGGGTCCTTTTTAATATATTATAATTTTAATTTCCATTTTCAGCAGTAACAGGGAAGTGACTTTTATGGAGGCAGGGGAATTGTGTAGCCTGTCATGAGACTTGTGACATGCTGCCCCCCCCCCCAAAAGGAACAGGCCTTCTGGGGGAAAGGTAGCTCCACCATTGAAGACATCCTCTTTGAATAAGGAATGAACAAGTTTTATCAGTCAATTCTTTTTTATCTTCTGAAAAACGCCACAGTCCTGGTGATTGAGCTTCATTCAGTTGTACTCTTTTTCTCTCTCTCTTAAAAGCCTCTTCTTGAGTCTTTTCACATCCACTGTGTCTTGAGCTATTTTTGGAGTCCTACACTGCTCCATACTTTAATTGCCTCCTTTTTGGATGGGAGGAGTTGCTTTTACAAATGTGGAGATTTTCCTGAGCAATCTTGCCCCCCCCAGCGCATAAATGGTGCTTTATGTTATTATTAGAGTTTGAGATGTGAACTTGCAATTTCTATATAGAGTTAGAAAGTACAAGGACCAAGCTGGGTCAGATCAAAATTCTCTGTGGAACAGTAAACGTGAGTAACCAGGTACTGGAAACTCTGCAAGCAGAATAGGAGACCAATAATAGATCCCAATTCCCTAGAATTGAGTTCAGTTCTTGTTGATTGATAGGAGACTTTATAATGATGTGAAAATATTTTTTCTTTTGCTTTTTTATTTGTTGGGTTTTTAACTGCCCAGTCTAACATTCATCCCTGAGGTTTCCTAATGGTCTCATGTCCAGATCCGACTTTATTTATCTTTTAAAAATTCAGCCAAGATATATACAAGTTGTTTTTTTAAACTAGATTTTCAACATGTAGAGGCCTATTTATCTGTTCCGATATTGATCTTGTGTTCCTGGCAACTTCAGTTTTTGATAAATACATTGAAAACTCAACATTTGCAAATGTTTAGATAAGTAACATGGATTTGTGGTGATGTTAATGTCCGTCCCCCCCTTAACTTTTAATATCCGGTAACTGGAAACTGATAGCAGTCATTGAGATGATATGTGTGTGTATGCAATATGTAATTGCTTTGTAATGATAGTACTGCACTGTGGTGTAGTAGTTATGGTGTATTAGTAGAACCAGGTGATGCTGATTCCAGTCCACCTTCAACCATGGAAATTCCTTGGGTAACTTGGTCAATCAGCCAAGCCTACCTCACAGGGTTGTTGTAGGGAAAAATCAGAGAAGGGGTGATGTGTAATTTTCCTTGAGTACCATCAGGAAAAACAAGGTATAAAACCAAGAAAGAAATCTGTTCAGGTAATGCTGTACCTTATAGCCTGGATCAGGGGTCTCCAACACCCGTGGCCTCCGGGCCCACTTCATGCTAGAAACTGGGCCAAGTAAACAAGCAAAGCCCCATCTGTGGGATGTAAGCAGCACTCAAAACCATGCCCCCTCCAGTCCACGGAAAAACCTTTCTCCACGGAACCAGTCTTTGGTGCTCAAGAAGTCTCTGACCTAAGATGAAAATGCACAAGGATTAATTTACTGATTGTCTCCCCTGTCAGAGATTAATGAGGGCAACTAGTTCTATTAAACCCATTGATTGTGGAGATTGGCCAGAGGCAAAAGAAATAATGGGAACATTCTAGTTTAATGTTTTTCAATCTCAGTAACTTTCAATTCCCAGAATTCCACAGCCTCTAACAATGGATTTTCTGTTAGATTTTCTGTTCTAGGCAAACACTGGGTTTTTTTTGCCACAGCTCTGAGTATCAGCTGAGCGTAAATCAGTTTAAGCTGCTTTTATCTCATGTTTCTGTATAGAACATAAGAGAGCTGCGGCTTCACAGTCTTAATGTGGGTGTTAGAGGAGGTTGATTATTACTGTAGTGTTTGTGGTGGTATAGACTTGCATATTTGTGCTGAGGAGATGACCTCTCTCTCTTTTTTTTGGTAGAGATAAGATGTGGCTGTTAATAATCGCAGTGAGCTTGTTCCAAGGCCTGGTAAATTCAGCAATGCTTGACAGGAGAAAAAGTGATGTGAATCCAGAAACATCCATGAACATTGTAAGTTGTTACTATTATCACTTCAATTTCAGACTATTTCAGTGATTGGTACTGCATATTAAGTCTGTGGCCAATCTTTTCATGAAGTTTGATCTTCATTGAAAATTTGGACTGCAGAGGAAAAACACTCTGTTCTTAAGCAAATTTTCCCCAATTGGGAGCAGTTTAAAACAAGTAAAGCAAAACAATGCAATAAACTGCAGAATTTTTAAAGTGCTCAGTGGTGAGTTGAGTTCTTGTGAGATACATATCCAAACCGGCAAACATGTAGAAGGAGAGGGAGAGCCAAATGAAACAAAACGTTAAAAAATTATGATATTTATGTAGTTACTTACCAAATACATCTCAATTATATTAAACCAAAATATTTTTACAATCCCCAAGTCATGTCACAACTTTTGAGCATCCCTAATGTTTGGAAATTTCAAGTTGAAAAATTTGACCTGCCTCACTGGGGATGGTGTTAAAGGAGTTATCAGTATGGAGTTGTTCGGTTGCCACAAACAATCCAACTCTCCACGAATTACATTGACTCGTATCTAATGCCAACTTTGTACTATCCATTGATTGCCTAGGTTCTTATGAATAGGGTTCAACAATAAAATTTCTGAACTGCCACCTAATGTATGGTCCTGATTCTTTTCACCTGATTGAATGTTCCTGATTTTCTTTCTTTTTTTTTTTTAAGCAAATTTTATTAATTTCAAAGACAAACAAATCATCATCAACCATTACATATTTGAACCTTTTTCCATTATAAATTTTACAAGTCAGATAAAACCTTATTTTATACAATACAATTCTATTTTAAGCCATTTCCATATGAGCATAAAAATACCTCTTATCCAATTTCTCTTTACTTCTCTTTACTCTTATTCAATTTCGCTATTATTATTTCATCTATTTCTTTCTGACTTGGTTACCATTATTCTCATTCTGTATTTCTACAAGGTTTTATTAATACTCTCAAATACATAAACACACAACAAACAAACATATAAAAAATCTTTTAGGAAAGTAACTTGGCCCCAGGTACCTCTCTTTATATGGGCTTCAATTATATTCATGCTCATCTTACATATCATTACCTATTTTATTTACCATTCTATATCTTCTATATAAACTTCTCCACACATTTCACTCTTCATAATTCTATCTTATTTAATCCATCTTAATTTAAATCATTATATTTGTATCTTTTGCCCATTCTTTATTATCCCTCTATCTCATTCCTTATAATGAAAAAAAAAAAGAATTTCTCCTGAAATCACTAATCAGAGTATGATGCCTTTCTATCCTCCCCCTAAATTAATTAGATTAACATTTAAAATAACACCTAATACCCAATCTGATTCTGCTTGGTACATTCTATCTACTAATTTTTTTTAATAATAATAAAAACGGAGTAATAAATCCAAAATGATTAAATACATAGATAAATAATAAATCTAAATATTAAATTATAACATTCCCATTGCCTTTTCAAAAAACAAATGCTACTATAATAGTTTTATAATAACATCAATACCATAGTCATATTAAACTCTTTAATTAAAACTCAATATTCTAAACATTCCCTTTAATATTTTATTAAATTTTAAAATCAATCATTATTAAACATTTCAGCATTTTAATTTCTTATTAACTCTTAAGCCATTCTAATTTTCTATTTCTAATACAGATGTTACAATACCATCTTATGTACCTTGCAAAATCTTTTTTAAGAAAATTGTACTTTACCCTTTGTCCCTAAAAAAAATTCCTCTTTTCCCATCTAATTTCAAAACTTTGTGGCTTTTCTCCGCCTTTCCCCTTTCTTTCTTCCCCCACCAAATCTTCCTACCCCCCCTTCTTCTAGCCTCTGCCTTGCTGGCATCCCTTCTCTGTTGTGTTCCCTTTTTCTTTTGTTTACTATCATTATATTTATTTTGCATCTTATTTTTCTCTTTCTTGAATGTTTTTTTAGATCTTAAGTCCTTCATTTTCCTCGCTTTCTTCCTTCCTTCTTTCTTAGTTAAATTTTGGGATTCATTAAAGATGGCGTCTTCGTCTTCTTGTTGTTGTTCTTCTGCCTCCATCTGTTGTATTGTTTGTTGATAGTTAACCAGCGCCATTTCTAAAAAAAGGAAGGCTTTTTCCATACCATCTTTACCGTCTGTTTTTATTTGCTCATATTCTTCCCTCAGTTCCTCAAAAGAAAAAGCCATTATAGATCTTTTCTTTTCTTTTCTTTTTTCCCTCTTTCTTCTTACACCAACCAAGATATTTCAAAAAAATAAAAATAAAACAATCCCAAAATCCTCAATCAATCCAAGCCAAGACAAAATTCTCCCTTTCTCTTCCAGGGGTAGTATCAGACAAAAGAAAAAAGAAAATCCAAATCTGTATTTTAAAGCCTTATTGGAATTATATTTCTGTCTTCAAATCCTTAAGGCATCTCCTCCAACAAAATCAAACCAGATGAATATATTTTTTGTCCTCTCCCTTCCGACTTATCCCATAAAGCTAGTTTTACCTGAAAAAAAAAACAGGTTTCTCAATATCCACTTATTAATTCCGTCGGGAGGGAGAGTAAACTTTCCTTTCAGCACCTCAAAATTGCCGCTTATTTTCTCTTGTGGAAAGAATCATCCAAAAAGCCATCATTTCCAGGAATTATATTAAATGTATCTTAGAGTCCTGGATCAACCAAGAAAACTTTCACTCTCAAAAGCTTTCTCCTCTTCCTCCTGCGCATACTTGCCCAGCTGCCGGCTTCTTTGTGGCGGCCATTGCGGACCGCCGCTGCACCGTCTTGGGAAAAGGGGGTTCTGCCGGCTGGGGAGGGGGTCTGCAACACCCCCAAACCCCTCTCCGGATCCCCCTATCTTCAGCTACCCCTGCAGGATAGCCTAGCTCCGGACCCGTCCGGATCGGAGCACCAAAAGCGGCTAGCGCGGCAGGGATCGCTCAGAGTCGCAAATCCCTGTTGCTCGCGAAGCCGACAAACCGGAAGTCCCCTGATTGAATGTTCCTGATTTTCATTGTAAGCCAAAAGTCAGCGTGTTTACCATGGATGTGATTGGATGTACATATGACTCCCACTGTATCTGTCTTGTACAATAGGTACATAGAGTGACATTTGGACACTGCCTCTCGGCAGTTGCTAAACATTAGTCAAATACAGAGATGAATTGCTTCAGCTTTATTGCTTAGTTTTTCTTCAACAATCATATGACGTAGCTGATTTACATATTAATACAACTTTTTAATATTCCATTTAAAAAATACTTTGTGATTTCTCCCCATCCTTTTGTACATTGAACTTGCTGTTTTATGTATTTTTAGATAAGTGAAATAAACTTTCTAGGCCTGTGTTTTCCAACCTCTCTAGATATTTTGAGAGAGCAGAAAGATGGAAATTAGCCCTAAAATGTAAGGTGGTCTAATTACAAGCTTGCTCCAAACAGAAGGAAAAAAATTCTACCAGATTATATTTTCTTGAAACCAATAAAGGGTAAATCTGGAAAAAGTACAAAAATAATTGTTTATGTTTATCACTTGCTTTACAAAGGACAATTCTAGAAGAAAACCAAGAAAATAAATAATTGAATTAAATCTAATGGACAGCTTTCTGAAATAAAGGACTGGGTTGTTGTTTTTTTATAATAAGGACACATGGACAATGCACATGTGCAATGTGGCCAGAGTGCACACAGAAAGTTTAAGATGGTGGCATGATAATGTGGTTGAAGGTCCCACCCAACATACAGTACACATAAAAACAGTCCGTGCTTTGTTCATATTGTCATAGCCACCTTCTCGTGGATCTGCAGAAACACCTGAATTTAACTTTGTCTTTTGCATTGACATCCTACCAATTGCCATCCTTAACCCTCCATAACCATTAAGGTTGATCGCCAAAATGTTATTTACCCCAATTGCTAAGCTTTAAAGAAAAGGTTTTCAAAGAAGGAGCTAAAACAGGGTCCCCAACCGCCGGTCCGCGGACCGGCGATACCGGCATGGAACAACCCTTACCGGGCCGCTGGTTGCTGGGCGCCGCCATCTTTTTGGTAAAAAGCGCTTCTGGTGAGCTTTTCCGGTAGAAAGCTCACCGGGCGCTGTTTCGTCATAAAAGATGGCGGCGCCAGTGCTCGTGAGCTTTTCCGGGTAGAAAGCCATTTCTACCCGAAAAAGCTCACCAGAAGCGCTGGCGCCGCCATCTTTTATGACGAACAGCGCTTCCGACGCGTCACCGGAAGCGCCTTTTCGTCATAAAGATGGCGGCGCCCAGTTGACGCCTGATACCGGGCGCGGCGCCCAGCTGATGTCGGAACCGGGCGCGGCGTCGAAAAGGTTGGGGATCCCTGAGCTAAAACCTTCCAGTACTAAAATAAGGCTGGGGGAAATAGTTTATTAAAGCATTGGAGTCGGATACCTGGTTAGATTTTCTCCAGTTTGTGTGAAGGGTTGACTTCTGATTCCTGATTTTAATTCATATATACTTTGCCTTTATTAATGTGGCTAACTTAAAAAAATGAATTAAAATGACAGACTCTATTGAGTTAAGAAGAGACTATAATATTGCTACTGAAATTAACAAAAGCCCTGCCTAAAAAGGGCAGCTTTGGCCTAGTGGTTAAGACACCAATTTAGAAACCAGTAGACCGAGTTCTAGTCCTGCTTTTGGCATGAAAGCTGGATGGGTGACTTTGGGCCAGTCTCTTTTCTCAGCCCAACCCATTCACAGAGTTATGATTGTGGGGAAGATAGGATGAGAAGGGAGTATAAAGGTACGTTTGTTGCGTTGAGTTACTTATAAAAATAATAAAGATGGAATAAAAATAAATAAAAAGTTTTCAGGTTTCCTCCATGTTGAATGAATGAAGATCAGTGCCATTGATTAGAAATTCACCTTCCAGAGAAACTACTATATTATTGGTACATCTCTACATCTACAGATCTTAATAGTTGGGTTGCTTCAAAGAGTAGTAGTAATAATACTTAAAGAGGGCTGTAAAGCACTGTGTATCAGTATATAAGGCTACGTGTTATTGTAAGCACTGGGCAAGCAGTCCAGATCTTTTCAGTATAGACATTTTGTAGAGTAGTTGTCACATTTGGCACCAGTAGTTACTTTTGAATGCTTTTCAAGGGTGGTTCTTCTTACGGTAATACAGAAAATACGTTTGTATGTATTCATGGCTATCCATGATATCTGTGTCGATCAGTAGCAATAGAGTAATAATAGTGGTCAAGTGTGAATCGCTTTTGAACCAGTTAACCACTTATCACTATTCAACTTACCAAAGAACTGGGGGGAGGGATTGATGAGAATTCAGACATTCCAAGAATAGACCGTGTAAGCCGAGACACACCAAGGTCACTACTGCAGGTGTCCGACAAAGACAAAACAAAATCCTTATTCATTATTGGACAGTGTGATCATGATGGGTGGGAGGAAGGGAAATCCAATGTTTACCTATGCAGCGTTGCACGGGGAAAAAACATAGAGAGCAGGTTTTAATTCCTCAGTGCCAAAATGGTGTACTCAAAAGTTTCACTTTGGGAATTTTGAAGTTTCCGAGAGTGCTTGGGTTTTTTGGGTCTGCTAGTTGGACTATTGACAGTAGCATTCCATGTAAAGCACCAAATACTCTCTGGGCAGTTCACAATGGCAGCATATTGCCCTCAACATTCTGGGTCCTCATTTTCCGACCTTGGAAGTATGGAAGCCTGAGTCAACCTTGAACTCTGTCAGGATTTACCACATTCAAACCACAAGTAGGTATATAGAGTGGCATTTGGGCGTTACTTCTTTGCAGTTGCTAAACCATTGTTAAGCAACTATGAACACTGAAGCAGGTTGATAGTTGCCCTAGTTAAGGATCATATACAAAGATGAATTGTGGTCATCTGACAGTTACAGCAATAACTGTAATATTAAATGGACTTTTTTATGTTTACCATAAAACCTTTGTGACTTTTTTTTCATCCTTTGATATATAGAATTTGCTTTTTAAATGATGTGTGTTTCGATAAGAGAAATAAAATATCTAGGCCAGCCTTTTTCAGCCTCTGTAGATATTTTAAGCCAACAAACTTCAAAATTCCTGGCTAGCGTTGCTAAAAGTACTAGGAATACTAGGAATAGCGGTCCAAAACATTGTGAGAACATTAAATGGGTGAAGGCTGGCCTAGGCACTTTAGAATAACTGAATAATGAACAACACTATCTTTGATTTGTTTCTCTTTTAGAGTGAAATTATTTTATTCAGAGGATATCCCAGTGAGGAATATGAGGTGGTGACAGATGATGGATATTACCTAAGTATTAATAGAATTCCTTATGGGAAAATAAGTCAGAAAACCAAGGGTGAGTATATGTTTGTAAACAGATAATATATTATGAAAGTATATAAATCACTTATAAATATTGTCTGTCCTTGTTAAAGTGATTGTTTCCTATTTCCAATATATTTTAATTTGTTTAATTACTCTGCTCAGTTCAGTAAGGGCATTAGTCCAAGAGATTCTTGTGAACTGTTAAAATGGAATGGCCAGAATTTTACTTAGTGCTGATCTTTGTGCCTAACAGAGCCCTATGCAGAACGATATAACAGGGCCTTCTAGATCTAGGGCTAACCAATTACATGTTGGGTATAAATCATATAAAAACTTCTTCAAAAAGGAAGCTGTGATACTGTATGATGGGCAGCATTTTGATCATCTGTTAAATTCAAACACTGCAACCATTAAAATCCTGTTCATTTATCTAGCTGACTAAACACAAAAGGAGAGACAATCTGTATATTATATAACTCTTGTTGCAAATCTTGTTGTCACGGCCCTTAACTGGACCAAACAGTGCATCACAAGGCAACAATTTTTGAACCAAGATACCTCAAATGGGCTAACTTAGAGAACATTAAAATAAAAGAAAGAAGCAGGAAAAATTACTCTGGGACTGTTTGATGATCTTGGCAGAAACTTAAATTTATGGATATTGGACTATCTGATGAATCTGAGAAAAACTATCAAACACACTGATCAAATTAAATTACTGGACAGTCGGTTTGGACTTAAAGAGTAAAGAAAGAGATGTGAAGAAGTGTCTAAAAATGATAGAACTTTTTTTGGAATTAAAAATGGAACTAAAAACATAAAAGAAATGTTGCATGAAAGAGGTGAATCGTGCTGTCCTGCCTTACAATAATTAGAAATGGCAATTCTGGAGTATGAAGAACAACAAGGAGTGCCAGAAGGGGAGGAGCTGATTAAAGAAGAGGCCATCTTCAATGAACAATTGGAGCAACGAACATTAAAGCAAAGGGAGAAAAGAATGGGAATTAAAACTTGGAGATTTGAGGAGGCAACCAAAAAGAGGAATGTTTTGAAAGCCAAACAAAGTTGCTGCTTTCCTTGCGTGCAGACAAAAGCAGAAGAAGAAAGACGTGGAAAAAAGCAGCCCGGTGGCCAGGTGAGGCGCGCGGGGTGAGTGGGGCAAGTTCCCCCCTCTGCCCTTTCCCCCCTCTCCTCACTACCTCGTCTTGTTCGCAGTGCAAGCAACGCAAGCCTTGTGTTCCCACAGGCATCTGAGTGGCGCAGCCTTGTGTTCCCGTGCAGCCTGGATTAAGTGCTTTGGGCAGTGCTTTGGGGTTGACATTTCTCTGTGGACCACCAAAATTTTCTCACGAACCACCAGTGGTTCCAGGTCCACTGGTTGGCGATCCCTGGTCTAGGCAACAGATTTAATCAAAAGAAGGACTAGGGGTGACATAATAGCAGTATTTCAATATCTTTGGAGTTGCCACAAAGAAGGTCAAGCTATTCTCCAAAGCACCTGAAGGCAGGACAAAGAAACAATGGATGGAAACTAATCAAGGAGAGAAGCAACCTAGAACTACGGAGAAATTTCCTGTGGAATATCGGTGGAGCAACTTGCCTCAGGAAGTTGTGAATGCTCCAACTCTGGAAGTTTTTAACAAGAGATTGGACAACCATTTGCCTGAAGTGGTAGAGAGTTTCCTGCCTGAGCAGGGGGTGGACTAGAAGACCTCCACGGTCCCTTCCAACTCTGTTATTCTATTCTAGATAATGAGATGGGTGGCCTATGAATGGCTGGCATATAAATTTAGTAAAAAAATAATAATTCTGCTATTGCTACCATAATGCTTCAAATTGCAAGGTCTCTCAGTTTTCCAAAGGTGTGGCAAATAAAACAAATGTAACCCAGCAGGAAACCTCCGTTCTTGTTTTTGAGGTTGGATACCTCCACAGTGATGTGAAGCCTTGGGGCCAGTTTGGCTTCTTGAGATTTCCTGCTTCTCTGTTCAATATAAAAAGCAGGCCCCTCCACCACCACCACCCACCCATCACCAATTCTTTTCTATGAGGTCATTTGCAACCATCTCAGCAGTTACTCAACTTTTACACCAAGGTAGAAATGAGTGCATTTGAATGCTGAGCTCAGTCTTCTATTTTTATTCCTATAGTTTCTTAAAAATAGAGGAAATGGCAGCTTTAATAGGGGAATTATCTTTGCTGAATGTGGAAAAGGAGAACGTAAAGGGAAGATTCATCTGTTTAGATACTTTAACTTCCTGATATTTCCTGTGGGAAGAATTATTGGCCTAAAATTTACATTGATCATCTATGGAATGAGCCCCCCCCCTTAAAAAATAATAATAATAAAAAAGAAAGATCTGAATGGGTCCTACTATGCTGGTGGTTTCCTTAATTTTTTATTACTTTAAAATAATAGAAAAAGAGGAAAAAATAAAAGAAAATGCAAAAATATATAGTGTACATTATCAGAAAAAGTATATAACAAGTACTTAAAAAGTGAAAAGAATAGAACAGGAAATTTAAAAAAAATAAAGTAATTACAACAGTAGCAATTACACTTTTCTATATAATTATCTAAACAAATAGTCATATATGTATTACACTTGTATAATTACCATGCTTTGTACACTGCACTTGGTACAAGTGTACTGCACTTTGTACACTGCACTTTGTACAAGTGAGCCCCATATTTCATTATATTTATCCATACAAAGTCTACATTGATAGGCAGTCTTCTCATAAGTAGTGAGTGTAGTCAGGTCTTCAATCTATTGAGTAAATGAGGAAATATATTTATTTTTCCATCCTTGCAGTAATAAGGGCATGGAGAATCCATTTAGTTATCCAGTTGTCACATTCCATGAATAGATGTGCTGAAGTCATCAACATTAAAACATTAGCACCAATTGTTGGCTTCCAGTACATATATTTAAAATTTGAGAATAGGTACTTTTGATGATATTGCTCCAGATTTGGAAAATTGAATTCTCCCTCATTAATTGGTACTTGCATCTTGTGTAAATATATTCTTGGAATTGAAGAACCCCATAATTTTTTTCTAAAAAAAGAATGTATTTTCTGAAAATATTTCCCATATATTTGAACAGGAATTCCTCTCAGGACATAAATTAATTTGGGAATAATGTTTATTTTGTCAGCATTCCCCATTCTCCAAAGGATGAATCCCATCTATCCATATCTTACTAAACCTCTTTTTACATTTGATTTATATTACATGTTACCAAGTTACATCTTTCCGTATAGGCATACCAAAATATTTAATGGAGTCAGTACAAATATGAAATTGTTATTTCTTAAATAGAAGGGTAACTACATTTATCAATTTCAACAATCACAATTAGAACTAGTTAATATATTATCCTGCTACTTTACTAAGGCATCTATCATTAGCATCAACACTGGAATAGCATGTTTAGAATTAAGCAAAAGAATATAATCTGCAAATAAAATCAGTTCATTTTTTTATTATTTTATTTTTTAAAACATTTAAAGATTTTTTTTTTAGTTTTCTTTAACCTGTTATGTATTTTTTCTTTTTCTTAAAAAAATTCTTCTGTAGCCCACTCTCCTTGTCCTTCCACACTCAGGGTGATTGATTGATATGTTCAGCTGAATTATGTAGCGTGGTGAGGGGCCAAAGAATTGGCTCTTCACCCAGGCGCCCTTTAAACTTTGGTTGTTTTTGTTGTTGATGTTTCCACCTGGTTTGTTATTCTGCCATTCCTACCCCCTTTTATCCTTGTCATTTTTATTATCATATTTTACATTTTTTATTTAGCATATGCTGACAGCATGACAGAAGAGAAGTAAACAATATACACAGTCCACATAATGGTATATACAACTTCTATGGAGATTCGGCAGAGGCCTCATAGCTGGATGTCCAATCCAGTTATCCATGGGCAATCTTGCATAATATGTTTAATATTGCGCAATGTTGGCTCCAGAATCACAACAAGGGGAATCTTTCCACTGATTGGCAGACGGGTGGTCTCAACGATGTCACGTTGTCGTCATATGATGTTTTTTGATGTTTTTTCCCTTCACGGAGCTGGAGTGGGTGTAGCCTGCATGTGATGCATCTGGCCCACTGGCTGCTCGTTTGACAGCCCTGGGGTAGAGTCACTTCTTCCAGTATCACACCTAATTCTGTTCAGTTTCAACCAGACAGAACGAGGCAGGTCAAAATCAGGTGGTTTGTTAGACGGATTGTGAATGGTCAGGCCACAAGAAGGTACCTTTGTTTTAATTTAGCGGTCCTCCTACCTTTTGGGCACCAAGGACCGGTTCCTTGGAGAGAGGTTTTTCCTCTGAGCGGAGGGGGCGTGGTTTCACATGCTTGCATCCCGTGAATGGGGCTTCGCTTGTGTGCATGGCCTAGTTTCTGGCATGCCAGTGTCAGTCAATGGACCGGTGAATGGGGACCCCTGTTTTAAATCATTTGTAAACCACTCAGAGTTGCTGGGAGTCGGACGGCATATAAATATGTGAACCTAATCACACATGCATGAATTCTCCTCTTGAGAACCTCTTTGAAGAGATTCCATTAGGATCAATGTATTTATGCATGGAATCTGCTGTCGTTCAAAGAAAGGCATTTGTACAAACGGCTGTGGAATGAACTTTCTTGCCTTAGGAGAGGATGCTGTAGTTCTGCTTCTAACTATGTGTGAAATGCTTCCCTTTCAGAACCAAAGCCAGCTGTGTTTCTCCAACATGGCTTTCTTGCTGATGGCAGTAACTGGGTGACCAACCTAGACTACAACAGCCTGGGTTTTGCGCTAGCTGATGCTGGTTTTGATGTTTGGTTAGGGAACAGCAGAGGCAACACCTGGTCCCGAAAACACATCAACTATACCACAAAGCAAAAAGAATTCTGGATGTTCAGGTAGACAAATTTGCTAAACGTTAGGAACTGTTTGGTTTTGCCCCTCTACCTATCCCTTTCTTTCTGCTATATGGATGAAACTGTCTATGACTTCTTTACCAAATCCATAATATGTAAACTGACCTTTTTATATTCATTAAGAACATTGCTAATTACATTTTTGTCCTGGCACTTTCCCAAAGCTGACCTTTTTTTAAAAAGAAAAGTCTATAAAGAGACTTTCTCTTTATAACCCTCCAGGTTTACCAAAAAGAAAAAAAAAGTTGCAGAAAGGAAGGGAAAATGCTGAAAGAAAGAGCTAAGCAGGCTGATTGGGCAATTCTAGGAGCTGAACTGCAGAAATCTTAAAAGTTATTGAGGTTGAGAAACACTGGATTAAAAGACCTAGATTCCAGATGATCCCCAGCTATAAAAGATCAGTGGATATTTTTGAGCCAGTTGCTGTTTCTTAGCATAGATATCAAAGTTGTTGTGGTTCAGAAAAATGGGAAGAGTGAATGGTGTGTAGGCCAGTTTGAGCTCCCGAAGGTGGAATATATAAATGAAATAAAGGAGAGTGCATGACATATATAATAAAACAAGTAAGTAAAGAGAGACACACCCACACACCTAAACACCCATTTCATATGCTTATATTCTTCTGGGTAGGTTGCAGGAATTTTAGAAGCAAACTATGGAATCATTGGAAGACTATATAAATAAAAATAACAGTGGTATAAAATTGGTCATGATTCTTGAAAGCTCTTTTGCAGAATGCAGAGAGATTTCTCAAATACACTTATTGTTGTTGCTAACGTTAATTGCATTTTATAGTTATTTCATCTTTAACGTAGTCTTTTAAAACAAGCCACATCTTCAGTGTAAGGAAAGAAGCTAAACCAGAAGTGTCTTGATAGGTCAGTAAAGGACTCGTGAACCCTAATATGACTTGAACCCTGGTATCTTTCCATCACATTGACTGGATATCATTGTGTGGCATCTTGGATAATATCAGTGGAACAACTTGCCTCCAGAAGTTGTAAATGCTCCAACACTGGAAGTTTTTAAGAAGAGATTGTATAACCATTTGTCTGAAGTGGTGTAAGGTTTCCTGCCTAAGCAGGGGGTTGGACTAGAAGACCTCCAGGTTCCCTTCCAGCTCTGTTCTTCTATTCTAATATGGATCCCACTTCTTTATGTTATGTGTAAATCTGATGGATTCCCCTCTCCTCTTTAGTTTTGATGAAATGGCTAAGTATGACCTTCCTGCTTCAATAAATTTTGTCTTGAACAAAACTGGTCAGGAGCAACTCTTCTACGTTGGTCATTCTCAAGGCACCACCATAGGTAAGTTAACAAACTAGGTTGCGTAAATAACATTGGTAATTTTAATAGCTACATAGGTGAAGCTGAATTTCATAATGCTTAATGATAAAAAATAATTACGCCAAATACAGGTAAATAGTCTTAATCAGTATTCCTAAATTGATGTTTTGAAGATGAGTTATGACTTTAGCTTGTGGAATGTCTAATCTGAAGGGTATTAGCTTAGGAAAGACATATTTTAAATAATGGAAAGTATGAAAATTTGAATGAAGACTTTAGAGTTTTGAAGTCACTCTGGATTGAATTAAGATGTCTTGGACCAAATGAACATCCCAATTTCAATTGAACTCTATAAAAGGATATGTGGAATACAGTGTGTCTGCACAATGGATTAAATCTTCCTCCTGGTTTGTTGCCTGCTTAATTTAAAAATGGCATACCCTAGGTAACACAGCCGTTGCCTGTGGAAAAAAGAAATCAAGTTTTTTTCAGCATAGCAAAAGAGGCTTTTATATCAAATTTCAGAGTGTTTAATTATTTTGAAAGCTGCTTTGGTTTTATAAAGAAAAATGGATGAAAGAATTCTTCAGGCACAGAGAAAGTCCCCTTTGGCTTAATGATGCTGGCCATAAATATTGAAAATTATGAAAAATACGGTTGCTTTTGTGAAATATGCAACAGATTGTTTTCTTACTGATTTTGTTCAGCCGCATAGTTTAAGTTCTATTAATGTCTTTTGTGTTTCTCCTTCTTCCAGGTTTCATAGCATTTTCAGCTTTTCCAGAATTGGCAAAAAAGATAAACATATTTTTTGGATTGGCACCCATTATGAATCTGCAGTTTTCATCCAGTGCTATGATCAAACTTGGAGAGCTTCCCGAATTGCTATTTAAAGTACGTGTTTTGTTTAAAATATTTGCTTGAACCACAAAGTGCAGCTGTTAGGTGATGCAGCTGAATACTACATTTCTTCTTGTACATACTTGAACAAAAGACCGACATGCCTTTGAACAAAAGTCTCAACAAGGAACTCAGTTTTAAACAAACACTACCTGTGTGTGATTTGAGATGTTCTGGGCCATCATAAATGATGGCTGTCTATTCTGCTTCCTCCTCTTTTCCTTCCATAGCGGGGAAGAGTGAGATTGAGCCAATAGAGACAGTAAGTGGCCCAAAGTTACTTTTTAACGATGTCCATTACCCCTCTCTCCGAAATTATTGAAAGCTGCCCAGCAGAGGTGTTGAAAGGAAAGAAAAAGCACCAAAACATTCATGTACGATCATGTACCATTTCTGACAAGTAGCTATACAATGTCTTCTTGAAAGCCTCCAGTGATGAAGCTCCCACAACTTCCGAAGGGAAGCTGTTCCATTGCGTGATTGTTCTCACTTGTCAGAAAGTTTCTCCTTATTTCCAGGTTGAATCTCTCCTTGTTAAGTTTCCATCCACTATTCCTTGTCTGGCCTACAGGCGCTTTGGAAAATAGCTTGACCCCTTGCTCCCTGTGGCAGCCCCTCAAATATTGGAACACTGCTATCATGTCTGCCCTGGTCCTTCTCTTCACTAGACTAGCCAAGCCCAGTTCCTGTAACTGTTCTTCATATGTTTTAGTCTCCAGTCCCCTAATCATCTTGGTTGCTCTTCTCTGCACTTTTTCTAGAGTCTCAACATCTTTTTTATAGTGTGGTGACTTACTTTCACCACACTATACAAAATTACTTTCTTGGCCTTGTTGCTTGCGGGCACCTTGTTGTGCACAATCTTAAAATGAGCATAAAGTGGGGAAAATCCCAATTTAAGCAACATGTGAAGTACTATAGATTAGATTTCACTTTGGATGGATTTGTATTTGAAAAATAAAAGTTGAAAGTAGTTCTTCTGATTATCAGTCTCAGTTTACAGGTAGATCTCAACTTATCACCTTTTACTGTTGAAAGTTAACAATGGCACTGAAAAAAGTAATTTATGACCATTTTTCATACTTGCCATCGTTGCTGCATCCCTCTGGGACACATGTTCAAAAATTCAGATGCTTGGCAACTGACCCATATTTACGACCGTTGCAGTGTCCTGAGGTCACATGATCTTCTGACAAGCAAAGTCAATGGGGAAACCAGATTCACTTAACAATACTGTTATTAACGTAACATCTGACTCATATTTATGACCGTTGCAGTGTCCTGAGGTCATGTGATCACCTTTTGTGACCTTCTGACAAGCAAAGTCAATGGGGAAACCAGATTCACTTAACACTTAACTAACGTAACATTTGCAGTGATTCACTTAATAACAGTGGCAAGAAAGGTTGTAAAATGGGGCAAAACTCACTTAACAATTGGCTCAATTGTAGTGGTAAGTGTATTCTTCTGGTGCAGACAAAAGCTTATAAGCCCTGTGTTAGGCTAACCCAAAGCTTGCATAGATAAAATTAAAAAATGAAATGGTGTGACCTACTTTCAGAGGACTTGTTCCACATTGCACACTCCGGGTTTCTGCGTGTTGTTTGATTAAACATTAGCCAATAACCCAGCATTGCCCGGGTATTTATTTATCCCAATCCTGTATTAGACAGAAAAATGCTGTTGTCAGGCCTCACGGTGTTGTACTGTTCCTGCATGTCTAGATGTAATAGCTCTATCTCTCTTATCCTTTAGTCGGGCCTTACGCTGCTGTACTGTCTCTGAAGTTCTAGGTGTAGTAGCTCTCTCGTGGAGCGTCGCAAGTCTTCTATTCCTCCCCTCGGGAGTTTCTTTTCTATGCTGGTGTTTCATTTTTGTAGCGTTTGATTGCACTTGGGCAATCGCCTGATGTTTCGTTGGAGGGCTGAGAGGGAGCCCCCTTGTGGAGTACTGTGAAGCCGTTACCATGGCAAGTCCACTGTGCTGTACAGTAGAATCCATTTTAAGGCACACATCCCCCAAGGGGTGTTAGGGGTGTCTTACCCCCACAGTATTTGTTTCCAGAGGGTAAGTCATCTGCCTACCACGTTTGGTTGAAATTGCTCGAGACGTTCCAGAGTTATGTTGGAACACACACACACACACACACACATTTTTATAGATATACACTGCTCAAAAAATAAATAAAGGGAACACAAAAATAAGACATCCTAGATCTGAATGAATGAAATATTCTTACTAAATACTTTGTTCATTACATAGTTGAATGTGCTGACAACAAAATCACACAAAAATTATCAATGGAAATCAAATTTAACAACCCATGGAGGTCTGGATTTTGAGTTACACTCAGAATTAAAGTGGGAAAAAAACACTACAGGCTGATCCAACTTTGATGTAATGTCCTTAAAACAAGTCAAAATGAGGCTCAGTGTGGCCTCCACGTGCCTGTATGACCTCTCTGCAATGCCTGGGCATGCTCCTCATGAGGTGGCGGATGGTCTCCTGAGGGATCTCCTCTCACACCAGGGAGGAGGGATCCTGAGGGATCTCCTCCCACAGTCTGTAGTGCAACGTGGCATTGGTGGATGGAGCGAGACATGATGTCCCAGATGTGCTCAATTGGATTCAGGACTGGGGAACGGGTGGGCCAATCCATAGCATCAATGCCTTTGTCTTGCAGAACTGCTGACACACTCCAGCCACATGAGGTCTAGCATTGTCTTGCATTAGGAGGAACCCAGGGCCAACCGCACCAGCATATAGTCTCACAAGGGGTCTGAGGTACCTAATAGCAGTCAGGCTACCTCTGGTGAGCACATGGAGGGCTGTGCAGCCCCCTAAAGAAATGCCACTCCACACCATTACTGACCCACTGCCAAACCAGTCATGCTGGAGGATGTTGCAGGCAGCAGAACATTCTCCACGGTGTCTCCATACCCTGTCAGGTCTGTCACATGTGCTCAGTGTGAACCTGCTTTCATCTGTGAAGAGCAAGGGCGCCAGTGGTGAATTTGCCAATCTTGGTGTTCTCTGGCAAATGCCAAACGTCCTGCATGATGTTGGGCTGTAAGCACAGCCCCCACCTGTGGACGTTGGGGCCCTCATACCACCCTCATGGAGTCTGTTTCTGACCGTTTGAGCAGCCACATGCACATTTGTGGCCCGCTGGAGGTCATTTTGCAGGGCTCTGGCAGTGCTCCTCCTGTCCCTCCTTGCACAAAGGTGGAGGTAGCGGTTCTGATGCTGGGTTGTTGCCCTCCTATGGCCTCCTCCATGTCTCCTGATGTACTGGCCTGTCTCCTGGTACCACCTCCATGCTCTGGACACTACGCTGACAGACACAGTAAACCTTGCCACAGCTCGCATTGATGTGCCATCCTGGATGAGCTGCACTACCTGAGCCACTTGTGTGGGTTGTAGACTCCGTCTCGTGCTACCACTAGAGTGAAAGCACCGCCAGCATTCAAAAGTGACCAAACCATCAGCCAGAAAGCATAGGAACTGAGAAGTGGTCTGTGATCACCACCTGCAGAACCACTCCTTTATTGGGGATGTCTTGCTAACTGCCTATGCTTTCCACCTGTTTTCTATTCCATTTGCACAACAGCATGTGGAATTGATTGTCAATCAGTGTTGCTACCTAAGTGGACAGTTTGATTTCACAGAAGTGTGATTTGGAGTTACATTGTGTTGTTTAAGTGTTCCCTTTATTTTTTTGAGCAGTGTAGATAGAACGAAGAAGATAGATTAAGGTTAAGTGGCATCCTCGGTAGTAACACTACTCCTGTAATGCAAAAAATCATCTTTGCTGCCAATATGCTGTAGCTTAATTATTGAACATGCCGTCGTAGGGAAAATTTTTACTCTGCCATGAAGTGCCATGAATTCAGTATGAAAACCATAGCAGGAAAATGGACCAATGCTTCTGCAGAATGTATCAAAGAAAATAGAGCTTGGTGATTCTGTAATGATAATGTTTAGCATTTAAACAATGTCCCCCAGTGCATTGGTTTGGCTCATTCTGCCAGATTGAGAAGGAGAGATGTTCAGTTGCTCCAAGTTCTATATTGAGTTGGTGCCTAGAAAATACTTGAATTGAGTGTTGTGTGTTTTACCTGTTCTTACTACTGAGAGGTTCTACTGCCAACTTCTTTGAAAAGATGAAGTGCCTATTCAGGTTGGAAAAAAGTAGTAGTTCATGATTGCCTTGGCAAAGGTCAAGAGATTTGATAGCTGTTTCAGTCTCACTGAAGAAGCCATGAAGATCCTGCCCACGTGGATTAATCTGCTGAAATTAGTCTGCTGAAAATTAATACAGAATACATTGCAGAAAATGTCCAGAGTGCCACCAAAAGCTCTATTAATAGTGAGCAATCATACGACTCTATTGTATATTAAATCAAACGTAATATTTTCTCTCTGTCTTGCTCTCAGCTTTTTTAGAATACGACTCCCTTCTATGATTCTCCCCCCCTGTGCTCCCCTCTCCCAAAAAATACAGGGCCCAGAATAATGGTTGAAAGTTACATCTTTCAGGTTATTGTTCAGTGTAATTTCAGTTCCTTCACATACAGTATTTTCTCAGTTCTGTAGCATTGGGACCAAGGTTGGGTGTTTGTTTTTTGTTCCACTGAATCATACAGTATTGAAACACATTTATTTTCCAAATTCAGCCTCAGTGTTTTGTAAATTTGGCAATAACATAGAATAATAGGGTTGAAAGAGACCTTAAAGCAGGTGTGTCAATCTCCTGGGCCGCGGGCTGGTTGTGTCATGCGCTGGCCATGGCCATCCCCGTTTTAGCAAAGGGAAAAGTGATACGCGCAGTGAGTTTGACACCTCTGCCTTAGAGGTTATTAGTCCAACCCCCACCCCTTGGCAGGAAATCCTACACCACTCTGGATAAATGGCTTCATAGTCTCTTCTTGAACACCTTCAGTGATGGAGCATCCTAAACTTCGGAAGGCAAGCTGTTCCACTGGTTAATTATTTTCACTTTCAGGAAATTTCTCCTTAGTGCTAGGATGGTTCTCTCTTTAATGATCTTCCACCCATTACTTATTGCCCATCCCTAGGATTCTAGGTTAATCATATTGAGAAGCATCCCTATTTTCCAGCAAAGTGACCTGTATCATTATACTATTCTTATTTTGGCAGGAAATATTTGGAACTAAGCAATTTTTACCCCAGAATGCGCTTATAAAATGGCTTGCTACCCACGTGTGCGACCGTGTTTTACTTGATGATCTTTGTGGCAACTTTTTCTTTCTCATGTGTGGATTTAATGAGAAAAACCTAAACATGGTAAGAGCGTGAATTAAATGCGTAAACTCTGTTTTGAAATGAAATGAATTAATCTGTAAATGTTTTTTAAAATAATACTGTGCATGTTATCAGACAGGCAAATACTCTTCTCTAAGCTTATATCTCATCTATTTGGTAATGAAAGACTGAGAATCATGGGCAGCTTAAGAATGGCACGATGGAGTCTCTCAAATTCTAAAGACTCCCTCAAGTAAAGTTGAACTGGTTTTTTTTTATTTTTTATAACAAAAACAACAAATAAAACCATCTTTCAATTGTACTGTGTGTCAGTTGGGTGCATATATCTTGGGCATATAATAATATTGGTATACATTTCTTATTGAGTTTACATTCATATTATGGTCAACATTATATATCCTCTTATATCATTATTACATTGTCATTAAGTTTTTATTTCAATTTCAAACTATCCTTAAAGGCAAATCCCAAATCGTACTAAATTATATTTATATTAAAGCTTATTCACAAATAATCAATTTTAGTATATCATTATTAATACAATATCCTTTAATTTCTTACTCTATTTTCTAGCCATCCATAGAATAACACCCAAATCTTATAGTACTCATTTTCTTCTTGTTCTCTAATTGCTAATGTTAATTACTCATTTCTGCACATTCCATTATTTTTTTAATCTCCTCCTCCTCCATTGGAATTTTCTCATTTTTTCAATTTTGAACAAATACAATTCTAGCTGCAGTTAATACATTAATATTCAAGTATGTTATTTCTTTACTATAGCTTTCAGGCAAAATCCCCAATAAAAATATCTCAGGTTTTAAGTCTATGTATCATTCTTTCCAACCATGTGTGTATTTTAGTCTAAAGTCTTTTAGCTTATGTGCATGTCCACATGTGGTAGTATGATCCAGGTATCTGATGACATTTCCAAAATTTCACTGATTTATCTTTAAACATCTTTGCTAGTCTTGGTGGGGTAGGTGCCACCTGTAAAACATCTTGTACAAATTCTCTTTATAGTCTGTTGACATTGTTAATTTATAATTTCTAGTCCATAATTTCGGCCATTTATCCAAATCTATGCAAATGGTTTTTTTCAGTTGCATAAATTAGTCTAGTTCATCCAAAAACTAGACAGATGAGCCCTTCTTAGCTTTTTCAAGATTAGCCAGGGTCAATTGCATTTGGACATGATGGGCAAATGTTAAGTTCTGGTGCATTTTTCCCTTTTAGATGAAATTTTAAAAAGAAGTAATTTATATACTTGGTTATAGATTTAACAAACCATTTCACTGTTGTTTTCAGAGCCGAATAGATGTATATTCCACACACTGCCCAGCTGGAACATCTGTCCAGAATATGCTTCATTGGACTCAGGTAGAGATGAAATTTCCAGGTTGATTGATTAATGCTTGCAGCAATGATGTTTAGGTTATTGGCTTGCATTGATGGGTCCTGATTCAAATGTTAGCTTTTACCTGTGTGGCAATTCTGCAGGTGCTCTTCTAGGAGTAAGACCAATTGAACTTTGGAGGTCTTACTTCTAAGGAAATTTCCCTCAACAGGAGGTGGATGTTAAGGTTACTCAGTGCCATTATTTGCACTAAATCCTGGATGCCTGCCAGGATGGGAAGACTTTGGAAAATATACACAGCTGTGTATTTTTCAAGGAATGGGCGGCTAACAAGTGTTACAGGAAAACTGCTACACCTGATTGTTTTCTCTTCCTACATATAATAAATGCCTCAGAGCAGAAAGGCAATAAATTGAATGAATGAATGAATGAATATTCTTGAAGGCATCCACACCTTTAAAAGTAACTTTATTTTTAAGGTTGTACGGTCTGGGGAAATGAGAGCATATGACTGGGGAAGCAGAAAGGAAAATATGGCTCATTATAAACAGGTAAGAATTTCCAGACACATTCGACCGCAGTATTATCAGATAACCAGTATACAGGTAGTCCTTGACCACAATTGAGCCCAGAATTTCTGATGTTATAAATGAGATAGTTGTTAAATGAATTTTGTTCCATTTTGACATTTCTTGCTACTGTTGTTAAATGAATCACAGTAGTTGGTTAAATTAGTAACATGGTTGTGATAAATCTGGCTTCCCTATTGACTTTGCTTGTCAGAAGGTCAGAAAAGGTGATCATGTGAACCCAGGACACTGGAAATGTCATAAATGTGAGTCAGTTGCAAAGTGTCTGAATTTTGATCATGTGACCATGATGCTGCTGCAATGGTTGTAAAAAACTGAAAAACTGCCATAGTCCCTTTTTTCAATCATGTCGTAACTTTGAATGGACACTAAACAAACTGTTACAAATCAAGGATAATGATGCTGCTTCTTTTGTTTTGTTTTCTTCTTTTTTTGCAAATATATAAATTTTCTTATGAATGGCCTTATCCTAAGGCAGTGATGAGGTGTCCCCCTCCTCCTGCATTTACAATTGTGCTTTCAGGGCAAAAAAAATATCCCCATTTGTATCTACTTTGGGACTTAATCATCTGTGGAAACCTGTTTCAAATGAAGTGGCTAAAATGAGTGCGTTGGAAGCTGATCTATTATCTACATGAAAAGAGTAGGGCCATCCTCATTTTCTTGGGTAGTGTTAGAAACCGTTCAGTTGCTGAAACTCCTGTAACCCCTTCCATTTTATCTGAATAAATCCTGGCATCTAAACTAAAACTTTCTCTCAGCCCAGGAATTCTCTACTTAGAATTCTTTTTATTCTATTTGCCCTAATTATGCTAGGGTACTGGAACTTAGGTACAGATTTTTAGTGTACTTTATATTAAGAAATTGAATTGTTTTTGTTGTGTTTTTTATTGTACATATGTGTGGTTTATTGTTTTGGTATTTTTACTGTTTTCATGCTTTACATAACTTGGAAATCAGCCCCCAAAACTTTAGTTATTGAGGAAATATGACAAATATTGATAAATTCCTGGAAAAATGGGAGGCCTTTGTTAAATACCCACATTTTTCCATCTATAAGATGCCCCCGTGTATAGGACACCCCCATGTTTCATGTAGGGTAAGCAAGCACACTACAAGCCATCACTATGCAGAACCCATCTTATTAGAGAGAGAGAGAGTAATACAACAAGAACAGGAAATGCATCACAGAAACAGTAGAGTTGAAACCTAGAGTGGCAATGTGATACAGGAAACAACTACAATAGAGAGGAATAATAGAGCTGCATATAAGGTAGAGGTTCGCGTGGCAGAGCTGGAGGATGGGGATTGGCCACGCCTTCTCACGGCCCCCTGTGTATAAGATGCCCCTCCATTTTCAAGTGAATATTTTAAAGAAAAAATAGTGTCTTATATATGGAAAAATATGGCAATTTGCCTCAGATGACATGTTGAACAGATCTGGAGATCCTCGGCTTTCCAGTTGTTACCAAACTACAACCTCAGCCAGTTTGCTCAGTGGTGACATCAGGATGAGAATCTCTTTGGATTTTTTTAAACTGTTATTTTTCCTTCTTTCTTAGCCAACACCACCTCCCTACAAAATGAAAGGAATGCTTGTTCCAACAGCTATGTGGACGGGTGGCCATGACTGGCTGGCAGACCCAAAGGACATTGCCATCTTAATGACTATGATCCCAAATTTGATATACCACAAGGAGATCCCAGACTGGGAACATCTGGATTTCATCTGGGGCCTTGACGCCCCCCAGCGCATGTTCAGAGATATGATTCAGATGATGCGGAAAGTTCAGTATGCCCGTTGATTACTTGAAGTTGTAATCCCAAAACACCGATGCAGTTGTGAAAAGGAAGTCTTGCTGTTTACATAGGTAATAAGTATTATTCCAACACAATCCTCCAAAACACACACTCCTTGTTTGCTTAAAATATGAAAGAAGCACTTGGTTCTCTAAACACAAATGATCCTGGAAGGCATTACAGAGTAGATTTCTTGCCTTAAAATCCTCCTGTGGATTTTAACGCTGCATCTCTCCGTAATATGGAGAGAAGAAATATTTTTATTCATTTCAATAGGAAAAGGCTTGTGAGGCAGTCTTCTTGAATTGTTGTCCTGGTTTTGGAAACAGATGCATGCATTATATTTTCTGGGACATCTGGAAGACTTGGGTGTTTTAGAGGGAGTGGGCATGTTAAACGCAACATCATGTGTAGCGGAGATTGTTCTCTTGGAAATAAATGATCTTTTATAATGAAATATGCTTCGACTGCCTCAATTGCTACCCTGAAAGTTTTGAACATGTATTAGAATTAAATACTGAATGAAATGGGTTGCACATCAATGGGGGAACTTGTCTGTTGTGTTGGAAAGTGGCTTCATTGCAACCGAGCTTTTCACCAGCCTAAGAAGGCAATGCAGAACAACATACAGCAAAAATTGAACCCAGTGAAGATGGTTGTTTTCCTTAAGATGGTTGGAATGAGATTTCTTCTTCCTAAGAATTTTAATGCCTTGAATGCCAGAGATATGCAGTCCATCAGATTCCATTCTCTGTCATATACATCTTACGGCTGTGACAAGTCACATGGGGCATAATGAAAATGTTGATAGGGGGACTCAACATTAAAGTCCCCTGAATATTTCGTCCTTAAATTTTCTCCTACATTTTAGAACTTTTGTCATTTTACAGGCCCATCAGGAGTGGTGGAAAGGAGAAATCAGTTTTGGCAACTTTGCAATTTGTGTTCCTAAATTTACTTCTGCTTCTCTTCATTGATGGTGGGCTGTAGAGAAACGTCCAGGGCAATTGTTCTGATTTGTTTTTCTTTAATTCTATGAAGTTCAGCAGCTAAAGGGATGAGGATTACAAATAGGAATGCTTGAAAGAAATCACATTTCCTTCACAATAGAGTACATCCAAAACAAGGAATCTTAATTATATCACAGCAGTTTTTATTCTAACTACTTCCCAACCTGCTGTCCTTATGTATATCAGACTTACATACCTACAGTTCTTGGCCATATGAAACGCCAGTTGGGAGATTACGGGCACTGAACCTCAAATCATTTGTAGAGGGTACCATATGTAAAACTTGACCATACATTTAGAGACTTGTATCTGTTAAGTTTACATAAAACCTTATATGGTGTTTAGATCTCCAGGACATGATATTATCAAGGTTCCGAATGACAAACCCAACCAAAGTAAGCACGACCGAGATGATCCAATCTCTTAATGCAGAACTTAATATTGAGTACATCATTACGGCACTGATGAGGGCAAAACCAGATTTATCTATTTCCCGTGCAAACCCACATAGTTCAGGTTCTGCCCCTCTCCAATTAGAACAGGTCACATTGTCCAATTGAGTCTCCTGGTATTGTGAGAAAGTCTGTCTCTGATAAACACCTGCCAAAACGTCTTTGGTTCCCATGCTTGGCGTCTTGATATCTGCAACCTAAGTTCTATCTTCCCCCTTCCCTCCCCCATAGTTCGTAGGCAAGCTGAGAAGCGATAATAGTTGCAACAGAAAAAAGCGGGCTTTGAAGCTTCACAGATAGCTTCTAGTAGGATGGGCACAAGCTGTTGTATTTTAAGAAGCAAATTTTGGGGATTGCTGACAGCCAATGTGGTCTAGCAGTTAACGTAGTGGCTTGCACTGGTGAGACCCAGGTTCTAGTCCCTCCTCAATCACAGAAGTTTAAAGGTCAACTCTTAGCTCAGTAATTTTTCATTTTTTAGCCCAGCTTCCCCCACAAGGGCTGCTCTGGAGAATACAGGAGGAAACACACTATACTCCTGTCTTGAGCTCCTGTTTTAAAAGCAGGCTGAACATTGAACAAATAAATATGGATGATAATGGGAATATAAATAGTACCGTGAAATGGAAGCATGCTTTTACCAAGATTGTTTAGTTTGTTTTAACCAAGCATAAAGAGGGTAAACAAGAACTAGTTGAGTGGTTAAGGTGCCAGGATAGAAATTAGAAAATCTGAGTTTTAGTCTTGCCTTAAGTATAAAAGCCAACCAGGTGACTTTGAGTCAGTCTCTTTCAGGTCATGATATCAGGTTCAGGTGACAAGCTGTTCAGTCAATTCCTGTCACAACCAATGGATCAAACTTGGCTGATCTGGGAGAAAAAAACACTTGTGGGAAAAATGCTATGAAGAAAAAAAAATAGAGCACAAGGAGGAACAAAAAGATCTGTAGGGTCAAAGTTTGATATGCTGACTAAACACTTAAGAGTGCTATAAAGCACTATATCGGTCTAAGTGCTATTGATGTTGACTCTGGGTGATTGTACCCACCCTGTTTCTTTGGAAGTATTATGGAAGTGATTTATTCTTCAATTTTACTGAAATGTTTTCCGGTTTCCAAACTGAGTAAAGAGCCATGGAATTTCCAAGTAGGTGATTGCTCATCTAAATAGGGATAACAAAATAGTGATTGGCAGTTTCATTTCTGAGATTAACCAAGACCAGCTAGGTCCTGCCATCTGTTGAGATGGATATTTGAATAGGAAAGACCTGGTGTATCTTTTGTCTTATAACATCATAAATCCAGTTCTTTTGAAAGCCAGGTCATCTGTCCTGATTATGTAAATAAAGCAGAGGAAGGCAGGATATTCTATTCTATTCTATTCTATTCTATTCTATTCTATTCTAAAGCTTGAGAAAACAAGTATGTCATTCATGATGCTGCTTATAAGTGCCATGTGCTTAGAGCGCAAAGCAATGTTAGAGACCCCGCATACAGGGGTGGGATTCTACCAGTTCGCACCTATTCGCTAGAACCGGTTGTTAACATTCTAAGCAGTTCAGGGAACCGGTTGTTAGAAGAAATTACTGGCCTAATCCTGTAAGGAAGGCAGGAAGGAAACATTCTGGTGTTGCTTACAGAAACTGCTTCTCCATTAACCCTTATTACATTCTTGGCAGGACTAGACTTCCTGTCTCTGGAACTTCTCTGGAGGTTTTTTTCCTCCTTTGCTGGTACTTTGCTTGTGTGGAGTGACCATTGAAAAAAGTGACTTATGACTGTTTTTCACACTTACGACTGTTGCAGCATCCCCACAGTCACGAGAGGCCAGGCGAGGAGATGCGTGCCTTGATGTGAGTGATATTGAGTTGGCCACGCCCAGCCAATAACATGACCACCAAGCCATGTCCACCCAGTCACATGACCACCAAGCCACGCCCAGTAACTAAGCCATGCCCACAGAACCGGTTGTTAAAAAATTTGAATCCCACCCCTGCCCGCATACCCACTTCACGGTCTGTTTCTGTTGCTCCCCCCTTCTGGGAGGAGGTTTCAAAGTATTTCTAGCAGGACTACCAAGTTCTGTAACAGCTTTGTTCCCTATGCCCTCCGTCTGGTCAACTTGCAAGATTCGTTTCTCTTGCCTTGTACATGTATATATCCAAACTATAGACTGTGTTGTTTCTGTGTCATATAATTTATGTGGGTACATGCATAATTTTGTATTTGTTTATTTATCTTGTCATGTTTATGTTTATATTAGAGGTGGAGACCCTTTGAGAGCTATATGCAATGTAATTTCATTTTAATGAATGCTGATTAGTGTACATTCAAAGCGACAACAAAGTATTCTAAGATCGGGAAACCATAATGGAGTGTTTCTCAAACTTTCATTACCCAAAATTGCTTATCAAAAAGTCCTTTTTATGCAATGTAGGTAAAACACTTGTAGTCAATTTAGGCCCCGTTATAATTGGATAATGGATTCATTCTGTGTTACCCTAAGAAGTACTTTTAAACAATTTTGCATAATATATCCAGGTTTGGGATACACTGCTATAGTGTGTTAACTTTCTTATTCTCTTTATATACCTGTGCAAGCATAGTTTCTCACTAGGGAACCAATCAGGGTATGTGTATATGTGAAATATTGTATATCTGTGAAAAACATATTTATTTTCTTGCTATTTGTTTCTGATTAATTTAACAGACCACATACACTAGCAATATATCAAACAGGCTCTACAAAGAATTAATTCTGATTTTAACAATTGTAGCTAATTTGGGTTATGTTCACACTAGAACTTGCAGAAATATTGTTCATGATCATAATTGGGAAATGGATTTAGTGGAATTAATAATTAGATAAATGTTACACTTGTAGGGCAGCCAGGTATTCTTGGAGATAGCATTTTCTTACAGTAGCCACTCACAAATATGACTATATTCTTTGATTTTTAGCCTCGATGTTAAAGCAAGACAACACAATTAAATTATGTTCTCTCATACACACAGATGTCACCCATATACCCCCATACTGATTAGATTTTCACTAACCTTTTCCATTTACTGACACTCAATATTTCCACCCAGAATGTTGGCAGTTGAAAGTCTAAAACAGGATGTCTCAAAACCTGGCAACTTTACAATGTGTGGATTTCAGCTTTCAGAATTCCCCAGCCAGCTCTTGGTCTAAATTATATTGAGTTATTTTGGTCTCAGATACTAGTTTAAAATATCTTGAGGATACCATATATTAATCTTATATAGTTTCTAAGCACAAATCAAAAGGTCATAAATTTGAAGGAACTTCTGCCATGCCAAATGTCCTCAATGGTGTATTTATCATTAATTTTAACCTAGCTCTATAAAACATTTCCCACAGCCATAATTATACTCCTAGGAGCAATCTCTTTTTCTCCCCAACTACTATCCTGGAAATATTATTTAGGATAAAATAGAATAGAATTCTTTATTGGTCAAGTGTGGTTGGACACACAAGGAATTTGTCTTGGTGCAAATACTCTCAGTATGCATAAAAGAAAAGATACATTCATCAAGAATCATAAGGTACAACACTTAATGATAGTCACAGTGCCAAAGAAGCATTTGACTGCAATTAGCCTCCATTTTATTTTCTCTCGGGGCCAAAGGCATTCTTACTGCTAGAAGCTGCTGGATTGTTTAACACCATGCCATGTTCCCATTTAAAATACTATTATGACATAAAATCAGGCAGGTTGACAGAACATGGCAGGTGCCCAGGGAGATATCCACCAACATCCTGTTTCTTCCCCCAATCCATGATACAGAAAAAACAGATCTAAGGCTGAGATGATACTAGATGGCTTTAATTCACTGGTCTTTGCATCATCTTTTTTTCCATTCTTTGAGTTATGACTGTAATAGAGTCTGCCCATCAAGTCGTAACTCACGAGGGTCAGAAAGCAGATTGGAAACTGGAAGTAAATATCAAGGTTTTGGCAAAACCATTGTAGCACGCCGTCATGTGAGCGCAGGATGCTGCAAATGGCTGCAAATGCAGCCTGATTGCCACATGATTGGGGGGATGGTCGACCTTCAGATCTTCAAATTCAGGTCATACGCGCACACACACATACCCCATCGGTAGGTCCATCGGAACTTCAAATGGTTGCCGAGCAACCAGTGGTACATCAAGGGCTGTCTTTATATAAGAAAGGATATTTGTGTGTTCAGAGAATGCTGCACAGATGGGGATTTCCTATTAACTGCAATTCCCACATTGCAATTCTTGCACGTTATTGCTTCCTGACAGCCACTATTTTACTATGTTAAGAATAAGTTGAAGTGAAACTTTAAATCTTCCTTGTGAAGAAGAAGCTGAAATCGGAGCAATTAAAACTGTTTAGTCAGAGCAGGAATGACATTACAATGTTCACTCTGCACCTAGCTGTCGTTACAGTGCTGGACAATGTTCTCTGCTGAGTTGGAAGGAATACAGTACAAAGGTAAAGTGAGGTGTCAGGAAACGGTGAGCGCTAGAGGGGCGGGAGAGGGAAAAAATCTCATCCCTCTACCTCATGTGACTTTGGATAAGTGGCTCTCTTGCTTTTGACTGGGTGTTGCTTGTCAAGCTTCACCTCTGTGGGAAACATTTTCTGTGTCATGGATTCAGAACGTTGAGGAGAAGATCTGCATTTACTGCAATGATCATTGGGTGCCTGCTTCACAAAAAAGGGGGACCATGAACAATGGAAAAATTTAAAGGTTTTTATAGACACGGAAGGCTGCAACGTGGGAAATCCAATTTGCTACCCAGTTTGAACAACACTGGCCAGATCCTTGTCAATGTACCAGGGGTTAGTTCTATTGTTAGGCAAAATGAATCTTTCAGGAGGCAGCAGAGCTGGGGAGGTTCATTGTGAAAGAAACGGTGTTGGAAGAAATATTCTTCTGGGTTCAGTTCCAAGTGGGGAGAAAGACACTGAAAACATGGAGGCTGTTTGGAAAGATGGTTTAATGGTGGACAGGATCACATTCCTGGGAGCTCTTGGGAGAAGAAAAGGGAAGAGATGCTGAGAGTTCCTGGGTTTCATGCCCCTCTCTGGGCTTTGAACTACCTGGGGTTCAGGAAGAGTATCCTGATTGGTTGATGTCAGAGGTCATAGCTAGCTTGTCTGTAAACTAAGTTTGGTTGAAACTTGGTGGGTGATGCAATGAAGGGCAATTCAATGGCTCTGCCTGAAGGAGGTAGATCTTTGTTATGTAGCCCAGGCCTTAATGGCCCATTAACAGATATAACAAATTTCTGTCTCTCTGAGTTTCTACTTCTCTTTTAGGGGAAATATTCTGCCCTTTTTAAATATATCCTAAAATATTTCATTTTTCTAGGGGAGGAGTGGGTTATAACTTCCAGCAACAGAATGTGGAGTTCATTAGCTGATGGAAGGTTGGGGGTTCACTAGATTGCAACCTCCTTTTAAGTATTGCCTTGCACTGTGCTGTGAGCTGATGAGGAAGCTTCTATTTTGGGGGGGGTTAGATGGAATTTCAGGGGTGCCTTGTCTGGAACAGGGAGGGCAGTTATGACCTGATAGAAGCAGGAAAAGACATGCACGGGATTCGACCCTGATCATATCCAAAAGACAAGGAGGAAAGGGTGCAGTCTCTAAGCCCATTTTCTCCACCACGCTGGTCCAAAAATGCCAACTGTGTAGGCATGGAAATATGCTTTTAAAAATTGTGTGAGAAATTGTATTCCAACCCTCTGACATGATTTTTTATAATGCTATTTTTTTAACATGCCTTTCGTGAGTTTATTATTTCATATTGGTGATTTTTAATTGTTTCCTACTAGCCAGTTGTGGATATATAGTGCTTATTACTATGGGGTTAGTAAGAGAGTAGAAAAGAACTAAGATTATTGCAGCACATCCTGTCACAAAAAAAATTAATGATAGTGAAACAAAGGAAAATTGAAATGTGCAATAATGTGTTTATTTTCAGAACGAATAGAATAGAATAGAATACTTTATTGGCCAAGTGTGATTGGACACATAAGGAAATATACATAAAGAAAAGGCACATTCATTAAGAATCAAGAATCATAACGTACAACACTTAATGATAGTCATAGGGTACAATCAACAATCAAATCATACTAGGAAACAGTCAAATGGGAGGGGATGGGTGATAAGGAGTGGTGAGAAGATTAACAGTAATAGTAGTGTACACTTTGTAAATAGTTGGATAGTGTTGAGGGAATTATTTGTTTAGCAGAGTGATGGCTTTCGGGAAACAAATGTTCTGGTGTCTAGTTGTTCTGGTGTGCAGTGCTCTATAGCAGTGATCCCCAACTTTTTGATGCCGCTGCCCGGTACCGGCATCAGCTGGCGCCGCGCCCGGTACCGGCATCAGCTGGGCGCCGCCATCTTTTTGATGAAAAAGTGCTTCCGGCTTTCTACCGGAAAGCTCACGGAGCGCTGGCGCCGCCATCTTTTTTGATGAAAACGTGCTTCCGGTGAGCTTTCTACCCGGAAAAGCTCACCGGAAGCACTTTTCATCAAAAAAGATGGCGGCGCCCAGCAAGCCACGGCCCGGTAGGAGTTGTTCAGCGGACCGGTACGGTCCGCGGACCGGTGGTTGGGGACCCCTGCTCTATAGCATCGTTTTGAGGGAAGGAGTTGAAACAGTTTATGTCCAGGATGTGAGGGCTCTGTAAATATTTTCACAGCCCTCTTTTTGACTTGTGCAATATACAGGTCCTCAATTGAAGGCAGGTGGGTAGTAATTGTTTTTTCTGCAGTCCTAATTATCCTCTGAAGTCTGTGTCTGTCCTGTTGGGTTGCAGAACCAAACCAGACAGTTATAGAGGTGCAGATGATAGACTCAATAATTCCTCTGTAGATACTGCATGTAAAAAAGGATCTGAAGTGGTAGCAAGAAAAAAAAGATACCATTCTGAGAGCATCTTTTACCTTATTTTTCCACAAAGCAATATAGACCGAATTGGCAATCAAATAAACCAATACACATCTTTCTGGTTTTTAATCCTAATTACTGTGCTGCCATCTTCCTTATTTTGGGTGAAATTCAGGACCAGCTTCATTAAATTATAATCATTTTTTTATTTTGTCACAAGAGGGTGCTGCAATACATGGCCATAGCATTTTATGCTTACTTTAAAAAAAAGATATTGAGACTAAAGTACAGAGAAGAGCAACCAGGATGATTAGGGGACTGGAGACTAAAACATATGAAGAACGGTTGCAGGAACTGGGCTTGGCTAGTCTAGTAAAGAGAAGGACCAGGGGAGACATGATAGCGGTCTTCCAATATTTGAGGAGCTGCCACAGAGAGGAGGGGGTCAAGCTATTTTCTAAAGTGCCTGTAGGCCAGACAAGGAATAATGGATAGAAACTGAACAAGGAGAGATTCAACCTGGAAATAAGGAGAAACTTTCTGACAGTGAGAACAATCAACCAATGGAATAGCTTGCCCTCGGAAGTTGTGGGAGCATCATCACTTGAGACTTTCAAAAAGAGATTGGACTCCCATCTGTCAGAAATGGTGTAGGGTCTCCTGCTTGGGCGGGGCGTTGGACTAGATGACCTACAAGGTCCCTTCCAACTCTGATTATCAGTTATATCTGTTATATCTGTTATTTGTTATATCTGTTACTTTTTCTTTTTAGGTTTGAGAATTCTCATCCTTAAAAACAGAGTTCAGTACTACAAACAGAATGGATGCCTGCCTGCCTAAACACTATTTTTCTTTTTAAAGAAGTTATTTTCAACTATCACCTTCGATCAGTATGAGGCTAATTATGTTTTTGCCCATTAGGAGGGATAAAATTAGAAGAGAAATGTAAAAAAGATCTAATAGGCCAACATTTCCAATCCAGTCTCTAAGAAGTTCTTTAACCATATGTAAACATATAATGTACACATTTTTTAATTTGTATTAATATTTCTTGCCAGTCATCCTTCTATTGCAGAGCTGTGTGGAGTTGTCCAGTGACCTTCCAAATTATAGACCTGGTGACCTTGGCCAGTCTAACCAAAAATTAGTCCTAAAAAATGATTCTTTTTAAAATTGAAATTGGAAATGCCATTGTTGCAACCATTTCTATGTTATTGAAAACATGAAATTCTACTCTATGTTTGAATGTAAATTTAATGAAAGCACAATAGGGAAATGAGCAACTGGCAAGTCGTGTTGATATACTATCTCTTGTAAACAGTTATGATGGTTTGAATTAGTCATTTTTTTCTAGAGTTCTATTTGCACAATTGATAAACCAGATACTTCTGGAACATTTGTAAGTGGGGCAGAAAAGAAATTAATCAATCGCAGCCTTTGGAATATTTGATAAAGAAAGCAACCTAAGGACCTTGGAAACATGTGACCTGTAAATTCTTTTTTGCATTACCCAGAGACCTTTCCAACTACAACTGCTTGAAAACCAATGGCAGCTTTGCTACCGTTATTAAGTGGGAGAGGCACAAAATTTGTAGCAGGGTTAGGGTTAAAGAGAACAGAATGTTAAATAATTCATTTTTATTGTCTTCACAGAATGGAGAAAATTAATAAGACAACTGCATTCAGGACAGGCAAGCCAGAATATCTTTTTTTTTAAATAAAGCATTGTGTTGTGGAATTTTTGGTGTCCTCAAAGCTCTTGCACTAATGATGTTACCTAATTGGCTAATACAATCAAGTTTAAGGAACACCAAGAACTTCTCAGTTTAATACTGAATAAAAGTCTCCTCAACTGAAAGCAAAATGTTATTTATTGCCCCTTGAGCTTAGTTCAGAGAACAACAAATGAGGATGATCAAAAATTTTAAAATGAATTTATTTTAAAGAGAGATGGAAGAAACTGCCTTGGCATATTCGAAAGAAGACTTGATCACACTTTTCTAGTACCCCAGGAGGGTTACATAGAATTGCATGTCCCGTTACTCCCAGTTAGTTCATGAAATCATAACATTAAATTATAGGAAGACAGCTTCAGGTGTTAGGAAATAACCTTGTCATTGGACAAGGTTGGGCAATCCATTAGTCAAGAAACAGCTTTAACTGGGATACCTGCAACAAGCAGAAGTGTGTGGATTTGATGATCCTTTCCATATCTATGATAGTTGAATTCCAATGGCAAGAATTGAAATCTCTGTCTTGCCTCTGTTATGTATAGCCAGTAGATGGAGCAAATAGCTAATTTTTTCTCTCCACTACATGAGTGATGCAGTGTGATTTCCTGTACCTATGCCAATAATTTACCTACCTTTTTACATGTAACTGTAACTGCGGAGTATGGCAACAGATTGATTTTGTCAGAATTTATGTCCTTGAGTCATTGATAAGCGCACATTTTTTTTGTAGAGGCTGAAATTAGAAGTCACATCTTTAAAATCTGTGGGCAGAGTGATATTTGTTTGATAGTGCTGCTATCCCTTTCGTTTTCCAAGGAACATTAACATTTCTGGATAGAAAAAAAATATTAAGTGCATTTGTTGGGGTGCTTCTTTATATACTTGATGATAATGACCCTTCAAGTTGGTGTTGACTCCTGGCAATTGCTTGGACAAGTCTCTGAAATTTCTTGGCAATATTTCATTTCAAGAAGTATTTGGCATTGCCTGCTTCTTACTGCTGGTAGAGAGTGACTGGCCCAAGGTCACCCAGTTGGCTTCATCCTTAAGACAGGACTAGAATTGATGGTCACCCAGTCCGTCGCCTGGTGCTTTAACCACTACACCATTCTGGTTCTCTAATATACCCTTCCTTCCTTCCTTCCTTCCTTCCTTCCTTCCTTCCTTCCTTCCTTCCTTCCTTCCTTCCTTCCTTCCTTCCTTCCTTCCTCTTTCCTATAATAAAGGGAAGAGGAAAAATACCCTGCCTTAAATATAAAATATAGCACATGCAATTAATGTTCATATCCTCCTATCTCAAGCCAAGACACTCTACTGTTTTGTCCTTTGCTATCTTGTTTTCTCTGGGCCAAACAGAAGAGCAATTCTGATGCTTCTTGAGTGCAGCTGTTTTGCCTTCTTCCTTTGTCACATGAAGCTGATATGATAACATGAAGATCAGAAATGGGTGAAATGTTGGTTGATTCCAGAATTGGCCCACAAGAGGGTTGCTGGCCAGCTCAAGGAAGCAGAGCTTATAGATGTTCTTGTGATGGTGCAACATCATGTTGTGAGTTTGAGTGACAAACCTAACGTGAGGAATTTGAAAGATAGATTGCAAAACCAATGTAACCGTGTCTCATCAGGATATTCAATTATTTCCTGTGACTTGAACAAAATTGGGTGCCTCCTCAGGTCACGTTGGACATATTAATCAGTTTCTGACTGATAACACATTTCTAACATTACCTAAGAGCAATTTTAAAGGCTAGGGTTAATTAAGTAATTATTACTGCTTGTCGTTTTTGTGCAACCTTTTCCTCCGATCTTGCAGTTTCTAAACCCACCCTCTCACCCACATTTGGTATTTAATATATTATGAACTGGAAACGAGTCCACGGATTATTGAGTCATAATAAAAGTGCCAAGTATTTAATGTTCCAAAATAGATAATAATCAGACAAGAAAGATTTAATAACCCCCGTGCCAAGATTGATAGATAAAGAGACAGAGTAATAGTTATTTTATTCTGTTAGACGGGTAGATATTAACATGGCTCAGTATTGAAACAATATTAGGGATGTTAAGTGAATGTGATTTGCCCCCTGAACATAAAAACGGCATTTTGCAGAAATTATGCATGGCTGACCCTCAGCACATCTTTTAGGAAGAGAACAATGTGAACCCTAAGGATCTCTTCATTCTCAGAGAGATCCTGAGAATGAAACCACCATGGCATGGAGACTGCCTGAAGTTCTAGCAGTGGCATCTTCTCTTTCCAGATGACCAGGAAAGCTTCAGCTTTGATGTTTGGGGTGAGACATCTGAGTTGAGAGTGTTCACTGTGCTGTTCTTATTCTGTTTTCCAGAATAAGTTGTCCTAATGTCTTGTTGTGATGAGTCCCAAGGACTCAACAGTTGAGAAGAACTTCATTGCAATCTGCTTTTCTCTGCTCTTCAGCCACAAGGTTTGATGCTGTCTTCATGGAAAGTAATGGGAGTTACTTTCAAGATAGCAACTGATCTCAGTTCGGAGTGCTTGTATCACCATCACCACTGTCAGCCAACCTCAAACCAAGCTTAGTGACTAGAAGAACCACTATTTCGTTCTCTTTCAGAGCTGAAACCTCATGGATTTTTAAAAGTGTTGCCATAGGAATGTTGCCCTTTGAATGTTCCTATGTATGAAACTGAAAAAGGAAAAGATGTGGTGTTCAGAGCATGGAAAAAAACAGAAGTACTGCAGACAAATAATGATTGATGGGGGCATGTGGGAGTTCCACAAGCTTCTCACCTCAATCAACTGGTCTTTCCATGAGATCAATATCCTCAGACCCAAAAATAACAAATCAATGAAACCATATCAGTGAAGTGTCCAGCCCCATTGCAACCCCAACCAAAATGGCCCTTGTCTCTCAAGGAAAGGGGCAGTCTTGCAGGCTCTTTTTACATATGATGTAACATGTGCACCTAGGACAGGGGTCCCCAAACTTGGCAACTTTAAGACTTATAGACTTCAACCCCCAGAATTCTCCAGCTAGCTATGTCTTAAAGTTTGGAGGTCTCTGACCCAGGAGATATTCTTCTGCTAGAGGATGGAAAATATTTGTTAGCCTTAGTCTGACTTCAGCCTGCCTCAGAGTGCTCTGATGAAAAGATAGAGGCTCCAGCGTGAGCACATACCTTGCCAAGTCATTGATAACTCATAGTGTGGTAACCAAGATGAATGGATGATCCTTGAAAGCTACCTGAAATTCGAGGTCAGAATGATGTTGGAAGTTATAACTCACCCCTCTCTTAGAAAAATGAAATATTTCCCCTAAAAGAGAAGTAGAAACTCAGGCAGAAACTCACCACCCTCCTTTGCTAACGGGCCATTAAGGCCTGGGGCAGTTTATTCTACATAACAAAGATCTACCCCCTTCAGACAGACCCATAGTAGGAATCCCAAAGCCTTTTCATTACATCATCATCCAGCAAGGCTCAACCAAGCCTGGGGCTTAGGACAGCTTACAGAGTTGCCCCTGCATGGCCCCATGGGAGTCTGACAACCAATCAGAATACAAGGTCAAATTCAAATCCCAACAGAGGGCATGAAACCAAGGGACTATCCGCATTTCTGCCCTTTTTCACCCAGGAGCTCCCAGGCGTGTGATCCTATCCACCATTAAACCATCTTTCCAAGTAGTCACCCTGTTTCCAGTATCTTTTTCCCCACTTGGAACTGAACCCAGAAGGATATTTCTTCCAACAATGATAACCTCATTCTATCACACTGTTACTAGCCTGCAATACTCTCATTCATTTTACAGAATAACAAAAACATAGGCTGGAATCCTGAAGGTGGCATCCTATCTAATCTCTAAGAATTTTCTAGTGAATCTTTTCCCCCCCGGTCATGTTTTCAAAACTTCTGAAATGACACCTTACAACATGAGAATGAATGCATGATCCCCATTGGCAATGCTCATCAAACCGGGCCACTTATTAAAACTGACAGTTGGAAAGTGCCTCTAAATTTGTTTTTGGCTCTGCTTCCAGAATGCTACACTTTTTGCTTTAAACGCCTTTGCTTCTGAGAATCCTCCTCAGAAACCAAAGCAGAAGATACATACATACATACATACATACATACATACATACATACATACACTACATACTATACATATATATATATATATATATATATATATATATATATATATATATATATATATGGTATTCAGCTTTGTTCGGGTATTTTCCCACGTCGTTATAGTTGTGCTTTTAAAGTTGTAGCAACTTTTTGGCAGAATCTCATCTGCCATCATCAGAATCTCATCTGCCATCATCAGGCTTCTGGTTGTGTCCGTCTGTTATATACACACTGTTATATATATGTATGTATGTATGTATGTATGTATGTATGTATGTTATACACACACACACACACACACATACATATACATATACACACCATCTGAATATATATATATATTTATATATATTTATATATATATATTATATATATTATATATATTATATATATTTATATATTTATATATATATATTATATATATTATATATATATATTATATATATATATATATATATATATATATATATATATATATATATATATATATATATATATATATATATATATATATATCTACTTTGGGACAAGATAAAACAACTTACAACTTGGAGAGCTGATTCTGAAGGTATTTACAAACAGGAAAAATTATTGAAAAATTAAAGAAATTAGAACATGACAAGAAAACCCCAACAACTCACAACAACACCTGAAACAATTAGTGCACAACGTTTCCAACAGAGAACTCACCAAAACAGAAACAGATGTCCTAACCAAAGGATTCAATTATGCTATAGCACCCCAAAAATCCCCACAGAATCCATCATATGTGCAGTAGAATCCAGCCTAACTAAATTAAATACAGATGAAGCTGATAAAATAAGACACCAAGTTACCAACATCTTATGCACAAGCAAACCACCAAAAAGCAACTTACAGAAAAATGAAATCAAAGCACTACAAACCCTGAAAAGAGATAGCAGCATAATCATCCTCCCAGCAGACAAAGGGAATGCCACTGTAGTAATGGACAGAAAAGACTACGAAACAAAATTGACAGACCTACTCCAAGACTCCACATACAAACCCATAAACACTGACCCAACCACATATCTGGAAAAATTAACCAAGAAGAAAATTATAACCAGCCACATAAGCAAAGAGATCCAACACATGATCATACCCAGAGAGAAATCTTCCAGATGCCCCAAACTATACGGCCTCCCAAAAATACACAAAGAAGGCATACCTCTCAGACCCATAGTCAGCTCCAGAGGAGCACCACTACAAAACCTAGCTAAACACCTAGCAAAAGAGCTACAGCCCCATGCTGAAACAGCAGCTTCTCATGTAAAAACTCATACCACTTCTTGGAAATGATCAAAGATCTACACGTGGAGCAAGAAGATCTGCTTGTAAGTTTTGACGTGGTTTCACTATTCACTCAAGTCCCGATAAAAGAGACCCTTGAAATCATCAAAAATAAATACCAACCAGCTAAACACCTCATGGAACTAACAGAACACTGCTTAACCAACACATATTTCATATACAAAGGACAAAGATACAAACAAATAGAAGGAGCTCCCATGGGATCACCACTGTCACCTGTCATTGCAAACCTGTTCATGGAAGAATTAATCCAGAGCCCTGGCCAATGCCACCCTCAAACCCAAACTATGGTTAAGATACATCGATGACACATTCGTGATTTGGCCCCATGGACAAGAAAACCTAAACAATTTCCTAACACACCTAAACAGCGCACACCCCAAAATCAAGTTCACCATGGAAACAGAAACAAACAAACAACTACCATTCCTAGATGTACTAATCTACAAAAAACAGATGGCACACTAGGACACACCATATACCAGAAGAAAACCCACACCAACCGCTACCTCAACGCCCAATCCCACCACCACCCAGCACAGATAAACTCCGTGGCTAAAACACTAATTACCAGAACCAAACGCCTGGCAGACAAGACACACATTAAGACTGAACTATGCACCCTGACTAAAGTACTGACAGCCAACGGCTTCCACAAAAGCAAAATCACCAGCTTGATCCACAAAAACACACTGAAACATAATAGAGACCCAGAAGATGAACAGACCTATGGAACAGCTGTCCTGCCCTACATAAGAGGTACTACAGACAAAATTAGTAAGGTACTACACAGACATCACATCAGGACTGCCTTCAAAACAGACAGAAAAATAGCAGCCATCCTTAGCAACCCCAAAGATAAAATTGACCTGGAAAACCAAGGCATATACGAAGTCCCCTGTGCATCATGCCCGGCCACATACATTGGACAGACCAATAGAAGAATAAGCACCCGCCTGGATGAACACAAAAATGCAGTCAAAAAGCTGGAACACACTTCTCACTAGTCCAACACATGGAAGCCACAGGTCATAGCATCAACTTCAATGGCACCAAAACCCTGGCCACTATAGAAAACCCTAATCACAGAATCATCAGAGAAGCCATAGAGATTGAAAAAAGACCAGAAAGCATGAACAGAAGAGATGATTCCACCAGGCTGTCAATCATTTGGAAGCCTGCACTCACAAACAAAAAAATCTCCACACCACAAGCCAGGCAAACACCTGGGCACAAACAGATCCCCCTGATACCTCCAGCTCAAACACACCCCAACCAGGCACCCAGATGAAACCCAGCTTCCTAACTAATGATAGCCGTCCATTTACCCGAAGCCAAGCTGCACTAAAGGCCTCCATTAAAGCAACACAATGCTGCCAGCCAATCAAGATACAAAAAGAGCCAAAAACAGACAGAAGATATTAGAGACACCAATCAAGCAGAACACAGCAAACTCCGAGACCAATAAACACAGACCAAGACTCCCAACCAATCAGGATGAAGAAAAAACCATTCTGGCACAGCAATAGGCTGCCCCAAATTCAAATCTGAAACTACTGTAAAAGTCTGACTCACAGACGGACACAATACAGAAGCCTGATGATGGCAGATGAGATTCTGCTGAAACGTTGCTACAACTTTAAAAGAACTACAATGACGTGGGAAAATACCCGAACCAAGCCGAACACCATATATATATATATATATATATATATATATATATATATATATATATATATATATATATATATATATATATATATATATATATATATATATATATATATATATATATATATATATATAAATACCATCCGAATATATATATATATAATATATATAATAATAATATATTATATATATAATATATATCTATATCTATATATCTATATCTATCTATATCTATATCTATATCTATATCTAATCTATCTAATCTATATATCTATATATCTATATCTAATCTATATCTATATCTAATCTATATCTATATCTATATCTATATCTATCTATCTATCTATCTATCTATCTATCTATCTATCTATCTATCTATCTATCTATCATCTATCTATCTATCTATCTATATCTATATATCTATATCTATATCTATATCTATATCTATCTATCTATCTATCTATCTATCTATCTATCTATCTATCTATCTATAACACACATAACTGTCATAAAGCTCGATTGTGATCTTTACTCCCCGTTTCTCTTCTAAATTAAATGCCATTAATACAATTCTTTAATACAATTAATACAATTCTTTTCGGTGCCATTCCTATGCCATCCTTTTTCTGCCTGCTCTTCAGCTGCGAAATCCAGTCTGTTGTAACACACACACACGAGTCAGGGCGAAGGATAGCTCATCCAAAGATAAACATTTGGCGGAAGAGAAGGGAAATTCCTCAGCCCCGTCCCTCCCGGTTACTTTTTTTTCAAGAGAAAAAGGAACTGAACTGGTTACTTGCGGGAAGTTTTCTTTTCCTTACGTCATCCACGGGAGCACATTTAAAAGGGACTTGAGGCATAACAACAGCTCCAGTAGACCAAGAGCACAGCGACCGCGAGGGCTCCGACTGCAATGGAAATCAGCACACACAACGGAAGCGCGCTGCTTTGTTGTGATGATTCGCCAAACGTGCTGGCTCTCCAGCCTCTCTGGGACTTTGTCCGAAGGCGGGAGGACTTGATTAAGTCTCCGTTCTTCCCGGCGCTGTTCAACTTTGTAATCTATACGGCTTTCTGCTCGCCTTTTCTCGCTCTGGATTTGTTAAGCCGTCGGATCTCCGTCTTGAGGAAATATAAAATCCAGCCGCAGACGTCGCCTACCCTGCAGATGGTGGTTCTTTGCTTGGCCCAAAGCATCTATCACCACCTCGTGTGCATCTTCCCCGTGACTGTTGCGCATTGGTACTGGAAGCCGGTGAGCCTGCCCAGCATCGCTCCCGAGGTACCAGCGCTTCTCCTGCAGCTCGCTGCTTGCCTGCTGCTGTTCGACTTCTTCTCCTTTTTGTGGCATTTGCTCCATCACAAGGTGCCATGGCTCTACAAAAATTTCCACAAGGTCCACCACAAGCACGTCTCTACCTTCGCTCTCACCACCCAGTATGCCAGCGTTTGGGAGCTGCTCTGGCTGGGTTTCTTTGCTGTCCTTGGTCCAATGCTGTTGAGGTGCCATCCATTGACAGAAATGACTTTCTTCTTGGCCAACATCTGGTTGTCAGTAGAAGATCATTCTGGCTATGACTTGCCCTGGTCAACCCACAGACTGGTGCCTTTTGGCCTGTATGGAGGAGCTCCTCATCACGATCTCCACCACCTGAAGTTCAAGTTCAACTATGCACCTTACTTTACACACTGGGACCGGTTATTTGGGACTCTTACTCAGGCTGTGAATCCAAGCAAAGTCAAAGTCAACCAAGACTGATTTTTTTAAAAAAAAAAATCTCCATCTTTCACCTTATCTTTCCCGGAGCCAATATTTGGAAAGTCTGGTGTGAAAACAAACTGAGGAAATTTGCACTGAACTTATTTATGCGAATATATTTATAAAGATGTTAATATTTATAGTTTGGGATTTGATTGTAATGACACAAACTGTGTGAAAGAGAGAAAAACAATGGGTTTTTTTGGGGGGGGGGGGGAGAGGATATCTCTGCTTTTATAAAGCTGCTATACATAATTGACTAATATATACATCTGCTGGCTGAAGATCCATATTTATATAATTATATATTACATATATAATTCCTATGGAATTTGTCTCATCTTCACATTGAGGGAAAAAAAGGCTTCTTTTTATAAATGTTTCTATTTGTTTGCTAACCTGAAAGTAGCACTGATCTTTTGTCCTGTGAAATTTAAGTTATTGATATATTATTTTTATAATGGTGAAATAAACCAGAATTTGATATTATTCTATTTCTGTTGTCCTATGTACTTTGTGAAAATATTAGAATGGGTTAATGTGGGTGATCGGCTTGTTAATTCAGAACATGATGCCATATGTGTGTGTGAGTGTGGGTTTATATAAAAAAATAACATTTCACAGGTAAAGAATTACAATATTGGAGAAGGAAAAGAGTTGTGTCTTCGCATTTTGGGATTTCTACTTGCACTTTTTTTTTTCTGTTCAGGAACGCAGGAGCAAGAATTATAGTATCCTCCTGCTGCTTCTGACAGTCTATCCTGCTAGAATTCCCACCACCTTATTCTGCAATAGAGAATAGAATAGAATAGAATAGAATAGAATAGAATAGAATAGAATAGAATAGAATAGAATAGAATAGAATAGAATTCTTTATTGGCCAAGTGTGGTTGGACACACAAGGAATTTGTCTTGGTGTAAATACTCTCAGCATACATAAAAGAAAATATACATTCATCAAGAGTGGAGAATCATAAGGTACAATACTTAATGATAGTCATAGGGTACAACAAGCAATCAATCATACTAAGAAACTGTCAATATAAATCGTAAGGATACAAGCGACAAAGTTACAGTCATGCAGTTACAAGTGGGAGGGGATGGTGATAAGGAGTGATGACAAGATTAACAGTAATAGTAGTACAGTCTCCCCTCTCTTTTCTTTTAGACATAATCAGTGATGGGATTCAGCCAGTTTGGTTGTTAACTTTCTGAGCAGTTTGGCGAACTGGTTGTTGGAAGAAATCATTAGGGTGGACAACCGGTTGTTAAATTGTTTGAATCCCACCACTGGACATAATGCATTCAAAAATGCCATACAGCAGCACCAAATTCAATATATTTCTATGGCAAAATATGGAGAGTGTTTTTGGAGATGGGGTTAGATGGAGGATCAGAGCCCTAAATCCTTCTTTCTAAGTATTTGTGTCTACTTAATGATGTGTTACCACGAGTATACAGGTAGTCCTTGACTTACAACAGTTCATTTAATGACCATTCAAAGTTACAATGGCCCTGAAAAAAAGTGACCTATGACCATTTTTTCACACTACTTTTGCTGCATCCCCACGGTCACATGATCAAAATTCAGGTGATTGGTAACTGACTCGTATTTATGACGGTTGTAGTGTCCCGGGGTTATGTGATCTCCTTTTACGATCTTCTGACGAGCAAAGTCAATGGGGAAGCTGGATTTACTTAACAACCATATTACTAACGTAACTACTGCAATGGTTCACTTAACAACTGTGGCAGGAAAGGTTGTAAAATGGGGCAAAATGCCACTTAGCCAATGTTTCATTTAGCAACATACGTTTTGGGCTCAGTTGTGATCGTAACTCGAGGACTATCTGTATACACAGTACAACCATCCCAAACTTTTCTCAGCAAGATTTGGCATTTCACTGTTCCAGAAAAAAATAAATTCAAAATTCTATACTGTGGTTATGCACTACTTGTTTAAAATACACAATACTGTAAAAAAACAAGTCCTACATTAACAGAACGTGAGAAGAATATTGGGAATTTCCCTGTATCACAATTTTCAAAAGTGACTAATTTCATTTTACACACCAGAAGGTAATAAATGTAATTTAAATTTACACCGTGCTACATTTAAAAAAAAGTTTCTGAGGTTTTTTGGTGTTGTTTTTTTTTATATAATGGAGTCTGGAACAGAGAATAATTTTACAATTTGGGTTCTGGATTTCTGTCTTGGTTTGAATTTAGGAAAGAACCTTCTACAGTCATCAAATTGTAGACTTTTCTTACATTCCTTTGGGCCACCATACAGATGGTTATTGTCTGTAGCAAGGGTAGTAAACAGTTACACATACACATATATGCACATATACCAGGGGTGAAATTCAAATTTTTTCCCTATCAGCTCTGTTGGCGTGGCTTGGTATACTTGGTATAATAGTAATATCAACCAGGGGTGAGTTTTTCCTGATTCAAATCGTCCCTACCACCTCCCATGAGGGGGGCCAAGGTGGTTGAATTTCACCCCGACAAATACATATAGACATCATTTAATTTTGGAGGGCTGAAGAGGCATAGGGTGTGGTGTCGTATATATTATCAAGACAGAGTAGAGCAATATTTCAGTGGTGCTAGGGAATTTGGGGCTAGGCGATAAACTCACAGAAAAAATTATGCCATCTAAAATGGCATGTTTGACAAATTTCATGCTGTGCTTTTAGGAGGCTTTAGTGACTATGAAATGGGGACAGGGTCTTACATTGCCCATTCCTGCCATAGTAGGGTTGAGCTGCAGAATACACATTTTCCCCTAGAATCTCTCAATTTCTAAAATTTCCAGTTTGAAAGATATGATTACAGAAGTTGGACAACGTACAGTATCTGCCTATGAAGTTAGGCATCTGTTACAATTGGAATAGAACATATTGCTCTGTCTAGGAAGCCTAATCTAATGGGGGAGGGGTGTCTCCTAACTTTCTAAACAAAGTACAACCAAAACATACATACTATGACATTATTATAACACCTGTAAACCAAAGAAGCTCGGGTTTAGAGAAATTTAGGTATGTTTTGCCAGCTTTGCATGTCATTAAGCTGTTTCACACAAATCGATATATGTGGGCTTTCAAGATGGCTGTTGATGTGCATTCCTAGCCATTACTGATGCTAGGACCTGAAGTTGGGAACATGAGGGATCATTTGACCTGTGCCTCAAGCTTAAAAGGGATCAGAAATGTAGACAATTTTTGTGTGTTTTACTTCAAATATTTCAGTTATGCCTGGCCTCCAAAAGTGGATGTTTTGCAGCCTGTTTGGATCTGTACAGTCTTATAATTATAAGTGAAGAATCACATAACTGAGGTAATATATATTACTTTTGACCCTGCATTTCCTGTCAGAAGCTTGACTTGTGTATATTTCCACAACCCTATGAGGTAAATTAGAGCTGAGAAAGAATGACTGGCTCATAGTTGTAATGGTGAAATGACACGAGATCTAGAACCGAGTACCGACAAACATGGCTGAAAAATCACCACCATGTCTTTTTGACGTTTTGTAACATTGCAACCTCCTTCTTCCTTACAAGCTAGTCCTTGATTTAGGACTACAATTTGAGGCCAAAATTTCTGTTGCTAAGTGAGACAGATGCTAAGTGATTTTTGTCCCATTTTATGGCCTTTCTTGCCACTGTTGTTAAGTGAATCACTGCAGTTAACAATATGGTTGTTAAGTGGAACTGATTGCCCCATTGACTTTGCTTGTTAGAAGATCACAAAAGGGGTTCATGTGACCTCAGAATACAACTGTCATAAATAGGAATCAGTTGCCATGCGTCCAAATTTTGATCATGTGGCCATGGGGATGCTGCAATGGTTGTAAGTGTGAAAAAAAGTCATAAGTCCATTTTTTTCAGTGCTGTTGTAACTTTGGTTACTAAATGAACTGTTGTAAGTCAAGGACTACTTGTATCTAGGATTTTAGTCTGCTCCAATCAGTCTGGGAGGCTTAAAATTTCTCCATATGGCATTTAATATTACAAGCACAATGTACAATAAACAAAAATATTTTGTAATCAACAGTCTGCTTTCTCCCTCCACCTCCTGAAGCCAATTCCTCATGAGCAACATTCAATCTTCTGCCCTGTTCTTGAAGAGAGCTACATCTCCATTGCCCTCTGAAACACCAATAGGGCTGGCTTGTCCTTATTCCTTGGGCTAAGCTAGTGTCTCTCAACCGTGGCCACTGTAAGCTGTGTGGACTTCAACTCCCATAATTCCCCACTTCAATTCCTAGCATGGACGAATGGTTGCAGAAGTTGATGGAGTTGACGGAAATGGCAAAGCTGACTACTTTGATTTAAGAAAAGAACATAAGTACTTTTGTTTCCACATGGAAACCACTTCTGAACTTCGTGCTTGATGTGGAAAAGAATGTAACTCTAACTTTGGGTTTTACAGATTAGATTGATAGGTCTTTATAGAAATGACTTGTTCAAACTATTATGGAAAAGCAAAAAGCTGTGATCTGATGTTAACGCCTTATTTTACTGTAACAGAGAGAATCGGAAGTCAATGCCCCTACCTTTCCTCACTTCACTTCCCCCTTTCCCCTTCCCCCTCTTACTGTTCTTCTATTTACTTTTGTATTTTATAATACTCTATAACTTAAGAAAAAAAAAATCTGATTCAAGCAATACTGGGCTAAGCAATTCCAGAGAAGAAGGGATAAGGTAATTATGAGTCAACAAGATGGTTCATTCTTTTGAGTTACAGTGTACAATTTCATTTTTGCCACTTCTAAGGACAGAAAGCCAAAGGGAGTGGGAAGAGGTGGAGCTTTGGTTTCCACTAGCAGATAAACATGATTCATGAGGGTATGAATGCTAAGTAGAAGCAACTCCTTGGCACGCGGTAGTAGATGACACCTCAATCTGAGAGGACCTATTGCTCAATGAGCCGCTGATACAATCAACATGAGATCATAATTAACTTTATACAAATGGAGGCTTATGTATCCCAGGCTCAGGGAAAATAGCATTATCAACCGAGGAAGAGAACATGGGTAGAATTTAATATTCAAACCATTTGTTTATGTTGGGTTATAGTAATAATACAATTGCCAACGAACAGTTCCTTACTAGCACTGCTGATGTTAGCTAATTTGAGTAATGAACCATCTGCAAGAAAACAAGCACGCTCAGAGAGCACCCTCAGTAACAATACACCTGTGCTGCTTGAATTAGTTAAAAGGAAATGTGTGGCATCATGGAAATCTCATGCCTTTGGTTCTTCTTCACACTTTCACTGAACAGCACAGCCTGTCCTTTCTCCAATTCAAGGGGAGATGAAAGATGTACCTTGACTTCGCTGTCCATTGTATTTGAACAATTGTGACTTGTTCTTGCTCCCTACCCTGCTGGGAAAGTCCCTTTCTGTTTTAAACTTAAACATCTCTGCAGGTTAACCTTTCCACAAAGTATATATCAGAGGTCTCCAAACTTGGTAACTTTAAGACTTGTGGACTTCAAACTCCCAGAATTCATTGAAGTCCACAAGTCTTAAAGTTGCTAAGTTTGGGGACCCCTGGTATATATCGTCACATATTTAGACTTTGTCTTTGATTGTGGCTGTTTCCTGCACTTTCACTTTCCCACGAAGCAAGTGAAAACAGCAGAAACAGTGCCACTCCTTGTTTCCTTTTTGTATTTTGAAAGTCAGCTTGTTTGCGCTTGTCTCCCTCCTTGGGAGAGTTTCATTGCCCAAAGCATATATGGAACTGTGAAGTGAAAATAATTAGAAACCTTTGAGAGAAAACACACTCTTCCTGCCCCTGGGTTTAGAAAAAGAAGAGTATCAGTAAAGGAGACTATTTGTAGCTCAGGGGTGAAATGAAGGGTCCTTGGTGCTCTCCGAGCTTCCTTGTTTTCTTGTGGATGTTTCATTACCCAAACTAGTTAACATACTCAGTGCTAGTAAGGAGTGTGGTTTGCTGTCAGTTTATATTCTAGTCACTAATGGCTGGCGCTGTCAGTATTGGTGAATCTCTTAGAGATTCTTTGGTTGGGCTGTTTATTATTGGCTTCTTTGGCAGTTTCTTTTCTTTTATGTAAACAGAGTATTTGCACCAAGACAAATTCCTTGTGTATCCAATCACACTAGGCCAATAAAGAATTCTATTCTATTCTATTCTATTCTATTCTATTCTATTCTATTCTATTCTATTCTATTCTATTCTATTCTATTCTATTCTATTCTATTATTTCTTGATTGGGTTATTGTTTACTTGATTGTTGGTCAGATGTTAGCCTTGGAGTTAATCTATGCTGATCTGGGTGCTGATTGCTGGGTAGAAAGATCCTTGGATCTTTTTGTTCCTTTTTTGGCTATTTGGTCGTCTCTATAGTATCCTCCTCCTGCCACGTCCACCAAACCACACCCACAGAACCAGTAGTAAAAAATTTTGAATCCCACCACTGGAACATCCTAAACAAAGTAAGATTGGCAGGTGTCCCTAAGTGTTAAGAAATCATAATTAAGATTACATTTTATGATTCTCCTCAACTTATCTTGGAATGGGAAACCTGGCAGCTAGTGATTCAAGCACATAGCTCTTGATAAGTTAATTTTTGCAGTTTGCAATAAATAATAATTGTATTTCACCATATAATGTATTTTACCTGCAGATCATCACTGCAAAAGAGATGTCAAATGGCCAGCACGGCTCCCAAAGTGCAATTTAATTGTTGCTGATGGTGATATAAACCAATTTAATGCTATACGTGTTTGTTTGTTGAAACCAGCAATTGGACATGCTTTCTCACATCTGAACTACATCTGCAAGAGAGAAGCCACTAAACCAAACCAAACGGCAATGACATCATCTCCTCTGGGTGAAAACCATGTGACGATTTTTTATTTGTGAGATTTCATTGGAGAAGGTCCATCTTGCTCTGCAGGGGACGGGGGGTGTTGGTCTCTTTCCATAATACTGTCAGGAGTGCCATTCCGTTATGCATTGTGTATCCTGCTGTACCTTTGGCTAACCAGAGGCTCAAGAGTCTTTTTCTAACTGACCAAGTTGGAATGGTTGACAGATACAGACATCTACAGAGAAGGAGTCTGGATAAGACAAAGATGTGAAAGTAACAATACTTATATTCTTATGTTCACAGCAGTTGCAAAGCATTGACTATGTAGGTTCATATACAAAATGAGAGTAATGATGGAAATACTTGTCTAATGCGCCTGTGGTTGCTGATATGTCTAAAGCAAGGATTCACAAGCCAAGTTTAAACATAGTCAAGATTTCAAAAACCTTGGAATCATTTGCAAAGTTGCTCCTAAACTGCAATTTTATCATGAAAAAAGGCATTAAATACACGGGAAAGAATCTAATTATATATAATAGTAAATGTAAAGCAAATTCAATTACATTTAATTTAAATGACATTTGTTTTTCCTTCTGGTCCAATGGTTTCTTTGCCCTGACCTCACTTATCCTGTTGCAAAATGCAGCACTCGGCTTGAAAACATTTTTGTAGGTAGGTTTTAGGAAAAAGTTAGATAAATAAACACGGAAACAATCTTTTCTTTTCTGTTTACAGTTTTCATTGAAAATGTGCACCATCCAAAGAGTTGAGTTATGAAATATTTTCTTGTAAGGAGATATTTCAGCAGAAATTGTGTGGAAATCAGTGGAACAACTTGTCTCCAGAAGTTGTAAATGCTCCAACACTGGAAGTTTTAAAGAAGAGATTGGATAACCATTTGTCCGAAATGCTATAGGGTTTCCTGCCTAAGCAGGGGGTTGGACTAGAAGACCTCCAAGGTCCCTTCCAACTCTGTTATTCTGTTCTGTTCTAATCAGCACATCCTGTAAATAAGTGACCTCTGCATTGTTTCAATGAAGCTTTGTCCCCTCAGACTGACTGAGGCATCTAACTCGAGTATTTAATTTAGTTTACTGTTATTTATTTTGCTATCAACTTTTTTTATTTTTATTCAAAAAGTTAAAATACAAACTCCCCAAAAGGGAATTAAAAAAAAACAACAACCAAAAGAAATATAAACAAGACATTTAAAAAGGTGCATTAAAAACACATACAAACATATACATATATTATGCCTTCTAGCTGAATAATATATTGATAAATTGATAAATATATTGCAACAATACTAATAACTCACCCCTTGTGAGGCAGGCTCAATTTTTTTAAACTTCTAACTCTATTTTCAAATCATTGACCTGTCACATATCTACTATATTAATAACAAAATGGTTAACAGGTAGAACAATAATGACAAAAAAGCAAAATAAAAATTTCAAAACCCTCTGTTAACAATCTATTAACTCTTATTAATTATTGTCTGGTTGAACATAATAAACCCATTCTCCAGAGTTGATCTACCTTCCCCAAAAAATCCAGTTAAATATACTCTCCATTCCCCAATTTTCTTCAATCTTTTTAGGAAAAAACAATTTATTATTCATCCATTCATCCATGCCCTACAGGCATTAAATCTGTAGGGTCAGATTTAGATTTTGTCAGTCTGATTGAGGTCACCTATCTTGGGTATTTAATTTGCAAGTTTACTGTTATTTTTTATTTTGTTTTGTTTTTTGCCATTCTGTTCTATTCAAAGTTCTTTAGGATCAGTGTGTCTTATAAATAAGTCTCTTAAAATTTTTGTTAGTGTAAATAAATATCTCAGACTTTTTGTGTCAACTCTTACAATATCTCTTTCATACCTAAAAGAAAGGCTAATGTGTTTAGCCATAATCTGTGCATAAAAATATTATTATAGGTAGTCCTTGCTTAATGACAGTAACTGTTTCAGACAACACTGTCATTAAGTGATGTGGCCATGAACCATGATGCTCTGTGGCTATGCTGATTTACAATGGCAGCTTCAGCAGGTCGGGTTGCCATTGTTAACTGAACATGGCATGGTTGCGAGGCATGATACAATACAATCCCCATTTGCAATCTTCCCGTTCACTTTGCCTTTTGGACGTTGGAAGGTTGCAAATGGAGATCATGTGACAGTGGAACACTGTGACATCATAATTGTAAGTCCTTTGATGAGACCTTGAATCAGAATTACATCATCATGGTGCAACAGCCATTACTATGACTACTATTGGTCATACATCGCCTCACACATTGGTCCCCTCACATTGGTCTTGTCATTCATCCCCTCACAACTTCAAACAGTTGCTGGACAAGTAGTCATTAATGAGGACTTCCTGTAGAGGAAAACTTGCTTTTAACCAAAATGAGAATGTTCCTACAGTCCATAAAATGAGAAAGTATATTGGACTGACTTTTCAAATACTCTTTCTGGTTTCTATATTGTCCTCTATTTTGCAAAACGTATTATTTCTTCATTTTTTATTGAGGAATAATAGAATAACAGAGTTGGAAGGGACCTGGGAGGTCTTTTAGTCCAACTCTCTGCTCAGGCAGGAAACCCTATATCATTTCACACAAATGATTGTCTAATCTCTTCTTAAAAACTTCCAGTGTTGCAGCATTTACAACTTCTGGAGGCAAGTTGTTCCACTAATCAATTGTTCTAATTGTCAGGTCCGAAAGGTGCTTTTTCCAAGAGTCAACTTGACTTTCCGATTTTGCTTTGAAGATGTTTTGTTTCTCATCCAAGAAACTTCTTCAGAATTTCTTGGATGAAGAAACAGAAAGAAAAACCAGAAAGTCCAGTTGCCACCTTCGGGACAACCATAATCTGGATGATTAAGAATCTCCATAGTCATCTAACTGTCAGGAAATTTCTCCTTAGTTATATGTTGTTTCTCTCCTTGATTAGTTTCCATCCATTGCTTCTAGTCCTGCCTTCAGATGCTTTGAAGAATAGGTTGTCCCCTCTTCTTTGTGGCAGCCCCTGAGATATTGGAAAACTGCTATGTCATTCCTAGTTCTTCTTTTCATTAAACTAGACATATCCAATTCCAGCCACCGTTCTTTATATGTTTTAGCCAAGGGTGGGATTCAAATTTTTAACAACTGGTTCTGTGGGCGTGGCTTAGGTGGTGGGCATGGCTTGGTGGTCATGTGACTGGGTGGACATAGCTTGGTGGTCATATTATTGGCTGGGTGTGGCCAACTCAATATCATTCACATCGAGGCACGAATCTCCTCACCTGGCCTCTCATGACTGTGGGGATGCTGGAACAGTTGTAAGTGTGAAAAATGGTCATGTCACTTTTTTCAGTGCCATTGTAACTTTGAATGGTCACTTTACATAAGCAAAGTACCAGCAAAGGAGGGGAAAAAAACTCCAGAGAAGTTCCTGAGACAGGAAGTCTAGTTCTGCCAAGAATGTAACAAGGGTCAACGGAGAGGCAGTTTCTGTGAGCAACACCAGAATGTTTCCTTCCTGCCTTCCTTACAGGATTAGGCCAGCAATTTCTTCTAACAATCGGTTCTCCGAACTGCTTAGAATTTTAACAACCAGTTTTAGCAAATAGGTGCGAACTGGTAGGATCCCACCCCTGGTTTTATTGAATTTGTTGAATTAAGATGTAATATTGAATTAAGCTGTATTAAGGTGTAATGTTGAATTAAGATGAATTAAGATGTAATAATGTGTAACTTTTTGTCTTCCAGTCTTCCTATTGTTTATAGGATCTGAATTTGGCAGGAAAATACAAAAAGAAGAAACAGAACTCTACAAACTTGTGAATGTGTTTATGTTGGACTATCAAAAGCATAGGCTAGCATTATGACTAATAGATCAGTCCTTGTTTCATTCTAAGAATAGTATTACATTTTTTCATTTATAATTTCCTTCTTTTTTTAAATATAAATTTTATTTGGGTTTTCACAAAAACATAATACAAATAAAACATCTTTTTTTGAGAATAGCATGATCCCGGGTTATCACTTTCCATACAGACACAAACTCAATTTCATATTCATCTTTGTGTTCTATTCCATATCTTATTACTATTTCAACGTTTTCTCCATAATTTTTTCCCTCCCTTGGTTTTCTCAACATTATTTTTAATTATCTCATATCTAAATTCAATTATATATCTTTTTTCTAAGTTTCAATGTCTTTCTAATCATTATATTTATACTTTTGTCTGTCCTGTTTCAATTTCATATTATCTTTTCTCATTAAACAAATTTTCCCCTGTAGTTACTAATTGGAGTATGACACCTTTATATCTTTTAATTTTATCTATTCAACTCTTATTTAAACTTCAATTTAGGCCTTTAAAATGATAACATTCAATATAGTACATAACTTCCAGTTGAATTCTGCTTGGTACATTCTTAAAATACACACTATGTTCTTATATATATTTTCATATTTCTCTTCACTTATAGTTTATAAATCATTAATAATAATTAAAATGTTCCCACCCTTTCCTAATTTCATTCTCTCATTCTCTTTATTTCATTTATTTATTAACAAACATTCCACTGCATTACCATAAACATTTTATCCATCATTTTAATCATACATTGTTTCATATTTTCTAAAATTATTTCTATTTCTAATATAACAATACTATCTTATGTACCTTTGCAGAATCCCTTTTTCAATTAAATTTTCACCCATTATCTCTAAATAGGCTTATACTTTCAATCCTTATACATTTTCCCTGTTTCTCCCAAATCTTGTTTCTGTCTTTTATAACTTCTTTTCCTTTCCTTCTTCCCCCTCTTCTTCTCCCTCCCCTTTTTGCTCCCTTGTCTCTCTACTTCTACTTCTCTCTTCTGTAATCCTCTCTTCTGTTGCTTCCTAATATTGTAATTATTTTTTCAAACTATTCTTTTTTTTTGGTTGTTTTTTCAAATCTTAAACTTTTCACTCGCTTTCCCCCCTTTCCTCCCCCCCCCACATAAAGTTACTTGATCATTAAAGATGTCTTCTTCTTTGTCCCAATCTTCTTGTTCTGCAAGCGTTTCTTGTTGTTTCTCATAGTTCCAGATCTCCATTTCTAAACATTGAAATATGAAGCCAAAAGAACCTCTTCCTTCTTGTGCATCTTCTTTCTGTTTTTTAAGTTCAATTTTCAGTTCTTCTAAAAGTGATGCCATTTTAAACACTTTTAAACAACCACCCGATTGATTTTAGTCATTTAAATCCAATAGCCAACAATCCAAAAATCAAGTAATCCAAATAATCCAAAGTTGTTTCTTCTTGCTTCTTCTTTCCACTTTCTCTTCCTGGGGTTCTATTATTTTGTTACAAAGTCTCAGTTAGAATGTATCTTTTTGGAATCTTGTTAAGGTTTCACTATAAGTTCCTTTTAGTTCCAGGCACTCTCCTCCATTTTTCCAGATCCCGCCCTTTTATTCTTTCCTTTTCTCTTCTTTCCTGCTTTTAAAGGTTTTTGAGTATCCAAAAGTCTTTATTATCTCTTTGACATTTTATTTTCAGCTTAAATGCCTATTGATGTCAAAGTGGATTTTTGTCAATTTCTTACTTAAATCTCTTAGCTGTCAGTATAAGGAAGGGAAGAAAAAAAAAAGCCAAATCCTTTCCCTTCCCTCTCTCCTTCACTGCTTCAAAGTCTTCTTTGGGAACAATGTTATTTTTTATAGTTCAAATTCTAGGGTACCTTACGTTGTTGCTTTTTCAGTTCAACCCGGTCAGCCAAAACTTTCTCTTCTTATCTTCCTCCTGCACATTCTTTTCCGGTTGAGTTCTTCTTTGAGGTGGCCATTTCTGACCACCGCTGCAACCACCTTCAGGAAAGGGAGTAATGGCCAGCTGAGGAGGAGAGATGTGGCTCTCCTCGACCCTGCTGGCAGTCTCCCCCCTCTTCACCACCTCTATGGGATGGCTTAGCCCCAAATCCAGCTAACTCAGGGCACTCTGGCGGTCAGCACATATTGAAACTGCGCATGATCGCGGATTCGGTCCGTCGCCGAAGAAGATATAATTTCCTTCTTCTTTTCAGTCACAAAAAAGTGATTTAACAATATCCTATGCTACTGACAGCATAGTATGTTCCCTATCTTCCCAAACGAAAAGCAATTCCAGTCATAAACAAGAACTGTACACTTTGCCTTGATCATCTGTCTCAAATTATTTCCATTTTCCTGGGACTCTAGCTGTTCCATGTTTTAGAACATAGCACAAATATTTTGTAGGGTTGTGCAAAGCTTTGAAGGGGTGTTTCATATCTGCATCTTCTGTTTTGTTTCTCCTATGCGTTTGATAGAAGGAAAAAAAAGCCTAAGTTCATTTCTAACACCCATGTCTGAATTAAACTAAACTGTTTCTCAAGTGATTTTTTTCAATGCTTCTTTGTAGGCAATGTCATATGAGATCTAGTGTTGAAATGGTATTCCTCAAAAGCCAAAGGGCCTAGGCATGGACCCAGGATGCAAAACAGGTTTAGATGTTGTTTCTATTTCTGGCAATTAGGAAAGACAGGAAGTAGGAGTGGCTACAGGATGATTAAATCTACCTTCCGAAGAAGGAATAGGGTGTGGTGCAAAGTAAGACCGCATCACTGCCAGCCCGAAGCAAGAAAGAATGAAAATGTATGCTTGATGCCTTCGGGCTGCTTCTTCTTTGGGTGATACTGAGAAATATGTCTCTGATTGGGCAAGTTTCTCGACAGAAGAAGGTGAAAGAGGCCTGGGATCTCCCTGAGAGGGAAAGAATTCAAAAAGTATGTGCCTTTTCTGCATCTGGATGCAAAAAGACTTAGAACCTTGTTCTCATGGGTATAGAGCAGATTACCTCATACAAAGCATCATATCTGGCAGAATAAATCTCCTCTATTTATTCAGAGCAAGCTCTTTTTACAGGGTTATAATTTCTCCTCCTCCTCCTCCTCTTTCTGATTCTCCTTCTCTTTGTCTGATTCTCCTTCTCCTTCTCCATTTCTCTTTCTCTATCCCTGTACATTTCAGTGTTATAACTTGGAAAACTGAATTCAATCTGCATGCTGATGTTTAGTTTTGATGCATGACCCTCAGTTTGCCTTCGGTTTTCTTACTTTGTCATCATTCTTGTGGTTTCCCTCTAAAACTTCTGTCTTTTGTGTCATATCGGCAGATTGCTTGTCCATAGACAAATACGATGTGTTCCACACAAGTTGGGATGGGTAAGCAGTGCACATGGTGATGGGTTTTTCTCAACCCTGCAATTATCCGGAATTGTTTCCTTCTAAAAACTGACCTTTTGAAGGACTTGGAGACCAGTATTTAGATATCTGATCTGAGTGAATTCTGTACACACACTCAACAGCCTGGGTAGTGGTACCTGTTTTCAATTTTGTCTGCTGTGACGCTTAGCAGTTGCCTTCATTTTCTTCACATTGTGAAGAATGTGAAGCCTGAATTCTCATCCTGTTAAGAATGGAGAACTGAAATCTGATCATTTGGAGTGCATTTAACTCACGTTGCTCTCAAACATTTCCTTATAGTCCAAAGGAAATTTATGTTTTTACTAGCAGGTTCAGTTTCTTACCAATATATTGGGAATACAGATTAAGATCTTATAGCAGAAATGAGAAAGTAAAAATAATGGATATATTGCCGGGAAATACACAGAATAAAGAGGTAAAATGTCAGAATATATTCATGAAGTAGAATAGAGCATGGTAACAAGGTCAGCCAATGAATAGGCATAACAACTAAGTCAGCCAATGAGGACTGTTTGGAAACTGAAACTAGAAGTAGCCTAGGCATGGCTCTATATTAAGCTCTGCAGCACTGAAGCTGAAGCTCTGAGTCTTTCTATTGAAAATGAAACTGCTTCTCTTCTCTGCTGTGTGTCTTGCTTGCCTGTTGAACTAAAGTGAAACTGATGTCTCTTTCTTTTTTTAAATAATGTTTATTGAAAGTAAAAAAAAAAGAATATTAAAAAAAGAGAAACGTTCTCACATTTTGCAACGTTTTCATAGCACTGTACATTTCTATTAGTGACAATTAAAGTCGTTTGCTACAAGTAAATCTATAACTTTTTTCCTAAATCCTTACTTATTTATGTTATTCTTACATTTATAATACAATATTTATTTAATTATATTACTTTACATATATACCTATAGCTATATATACATTTATCCTTATTTCCATTTTCCCTTGCTGTTTGTTTAATCAATTTCACTAGACATCTTTACTTCCTTTTTATACAACCATTTGTATCATATATTCCAAATTGTAAAAAACTCCCCCTCTTCCTTGTTTTTTAGTAACATGGTTAGCCTAGCCATTTCTGCACATTGATGGATTTTATTAGTTATTGCCAGGTCCTTGGGTATCATTGTTGATTTCCAATTTTGGGCAAAGACTATCCTTGCCGCTGAGATGATATGTGATATCAGATGCTGGTGTTTTTTGCTCCATGTCGGTTCTGTCATTCCGAGTAAAAAGGTCTCTGGGTTGAATTTAATCTTTAGTTTTATCATCTCTTCTAACCATGCCTGTATCTTAGACCAGTACTTTCAGGCTTTAGGACATGTCCACCACATGTGAAAATACATTCCCTGGCTAAAGTTATACTTCCAACATTTGGGTGACATATTAGGGAACATCCTAGCAAGTATTGCTGGTGGGAGGTGCCAGCGATAGAACATTTTATAAATATTGTCTTTATATGAGACTGATAACATTAATTTATAGTTAGTTCGCCAAATTCATTCCCATTGTTCTAATTCAGTATTGTGGCCACAATTTTTAGCCCAAGTTATCATGCTCTCCTTAACCGTTTCCTCTTCCATTTTAGATTCCAATAAGCAATTGTACATTTTGGTAATCATCTTTTTTTCACTTCCTTGTAAAATTTTGTCTAATTCCTGATCTGTATTATAAAATCCAAATTGTTCCTTGTCTTTTTTGTGTTTTGTTTGAATTTGAATATATGGCCACCACCCAATTTCAATTCCCTGTGTTCTTAGTTGTATCTGTGTTTTCAAGTCACCTTCATCTGAAACTGATGTCTCTTTCTAAGCTCCTGAGTTGTTGTTCTGCTCTGAATCTGTAACATGTCTGCTTCTATTTGAGTTTGTTCTATGTTGGAGAAATTTACAACTGGTATTGTAAAATTTACTTTATGTGTTTATAAAGAAGTTAAATGAAGCCTCGCTGCCTCAGCCATCTGTGTTTACTTTTCTGGCGCTGAATTTACGCTGCAATACTCTGAACATAAAAGACAGTTGTAGCTTTGATGATTATTCACAGTTATACACCGACAGCTATTCATCCCATAATTGCAACTTGAAAATGGGTGATTCTTGGAATGTCTAGTAGCAACTGAGCAATCTAGGATCTCATCAGATCAAGTTGTTTCTCTGTTTGACCAAATGCCAGATGGTTTCAGAATTTAAGTAAACTTGATATGGATAGATCACAATCATATTGTGGACTGATTTGTGGTAGAAAGGACACTCTAAGTGGGATGTGAACACCAACCAGCAGCTTGTAGAAATGGGTACTTTCTACATTTGTGAAGAATACAGTTCCTCAAATTCTTGGACCATAATTTTATTGAAACTCTCCACATATATCTTGACTTTCTCATGGATTAAAGTCCTGAATTTCCCTATTTTTAAGCAAATTATTTTGCAGACACTGGCTAGTATCAAAGCATGGGAAACATACTGCCTAGGATTTTTGTGGTAATTGGGAAGGGAGCATTTCGCTAGATGATTGCTTCATACAGGAAAATTAGTATCTCAGCCAGCTTGAGGTTTGAGTGGTACAGATTATTGCCAGCCTAAATGGTACATTTCTTACTGACCTTACAGAGATGTAAGGCATCTTCAGATTTTTTGGGGGTTCTTCATGCTAAGCTACCCTCCCAGAAATGGGGGGGGGCTTATTGCCCAAAATAGGTCAGAATGAATATAGGTGAATTGCTTTTTATATTGTTTCTATATCCGTTATTAATTACATTCCTTCTAGTTGTTATCCGACTAATAGGGACTATAACACTGAGTCTTTCCCCACAATGATGAAAAGACTTCCTGGGAGGAGAAAACAATTTTGATAAAGAAAAATAATCTTTAGAGATTGAAAGAGATGCATGATCGTTTTCCTTAACTCTGATCGGACGAATATGAATGTGGCTGCATTAGAAAAAACAGTGGAGAACTTAAATGACTTCAAGTTTTTGCCCTTAGGATCAGAATATTTTATTGAATAAACCATGCAATATTAATCAAGTCAGCTAGCTTATCTACTCCACCACACCTGACCCATCCATTTACTTTTACTTTCCTGTACATTTTAAGGATCTATTCCATTTAAACATCACTGCTTATTTGAACCTCTTTCCTGCAGACTTTTTTTGGGATTTTCCTAGAGTCTCTGGACTGCGGGATTTAAAATTATGAATTTGATGGTCCCTGAGATCCAAAAGGTTGGTGACCCCTGGTCTAGTGAATTGTCCAAAGACCTCAGACTTAGACATTTCCTAAGACCAAGGAATATAAAAAGCACATGTGTTTGCTCCTTGCATAAACTAAAGAAAATGTCTTTGCAACTGAATAAAAATGCCTAAAATCCACACTGTACTTTTTGCCACATATTAGCATTGGCTTTATTTTTAATAGATATATTGTTTTGGAGTTGTATAGTTTTAAAAAGCTCAGGAGAACTTTTTTGAAATTACTGCAGTCTTTAGGAATGAAATTACTGCTCTTAAAAACAAATTATATATTCATTTGAATTTCTAGCAGAATGTCTTCTACCATTTTGTTGATTTAAAAAAAAAACTCTAGCTGATTTTTGTTTTGTCTTAATCACCCTTGATCATCTGGGGAAGATTGTTTTTGTAAATGAATCCTAACTGAATATATTTATGGGCATCTACACTTCATCCCAGATTCTCCTATTGATCTATCCACCTACCTTCCTTTTGTATTCCATGTTTCCACCTTTACATACCAATAGGGCAATTTACAAAACTATAAACTATCTCCAGTTTCAAAATCTTTCTTTGTTTTTTTTATAAAGTTTATTTAACATTCATACATTTAAACATTTAAAAACAAACAAACAAATATATATACGTATATATATTTTGCAGCATAAGTTGAACAATGGTTACACATTTCCCCCCCCCCTAACATTGATGTGATCTGCCTTGTTACAGTATCTTCTTCGTTCTTTTAATGCTTTAATTTCACCAAATACTTTATGATTAAACGCACGTCTTCCATAATTTCATAACTTATCCAGTTGTCAGATAAATTGCCTTTTCTTTAACCATTCATACCAACAATTCCATGTTTTATAGTAATCACTATCTTGGTTATTTTTTAGTAATTTAGTTAAGCTATCCATCTCTGCGCACTCATGAATTTTTTTGATGACCATCTCCTCTGAGGGGGGGTAGTAGACAATTTCCAATTTTGTGAATAGCTTATTCTGGCTGCTGTTATAATGTGCAGGATTAAATATTTGTGTTTTTTCCCCATTTTTGAATCTATCATGCCTAGCAGGAAGGTTTCGGGTTCAAGTTTTACATCTTGTTTAGTTATGTTTAGTATCCAATTTCTAATGTTTCCCCAAAACTTCTGAGCACATGGGCACGTCCACCACATGTGAAAGTATGTTCCCTGGACACAGTTACACTTCCAACAATTTGGTGGGAGATTCGGGAACATCTTAGCCAGTCTCGCAGGTGGCAGATGCCAACGGTAAACCATTTTATACAAATTCTCTTTATGCGAGACTGACATGGTTAATCTGGTTAGCCCTTCTTTGAACCACCACTAAAATCAACCCCTGAACACAGATTTGTGATTACTGTACTTTTTTTTTCAAATCCAGCTTTCTACCCTTTTAACAACTTCCCATAGTTCAAAACATACAGTAATCAGTTTCTCTGCTCCCAAAGAAATAGTTATAAAATAATTCACCTGAAAAATTATGGTCATAAGCCTTATGCTTTCCCATGGTCACAGTAATGGATCTGTATCCCCCAAAAGGCACACAACTATCCCTATTCTTAATTGATCCCTTTTTATCATCCTTGGTTCTCCCACTGAAGGGCTGCCAAGCTTCAAATGCTACCCATACAGCTTGGAAGGAGTCATAGGTTACTCACATTACCAATGTGGTTATAGGTGTGGTTTTATAACTGGGGCCAGTGGAAAATCCATCAGCAAATTCTTAGTCCCTTCCGTGATTTGTGACAATATTTTCTGCCTGGGCACAGAAGCTAAGCATTGTCAAATGTCAAGAGGGTTTTATTATAATTTTGCTTGCATAATCAGCCAGATGTTTAGACTGGATTTGGCATTCTTATCCATCGATTTACTCCTTCCTAAGCACCTGATACAGGTAGTCCTTGACTTAACGTCCACAACTGAGTCCAAAATTTCTGTTGCTAAGAGAAACATTTTAAAGTGAATTTAGCCCATTTAGCGACCTTTCTTGCCACAGTTGTTAAGTGAATCGCTTAACATTATAACCAGGGGTGGGATACTACCGGTTCTGCCCAGTTCTAAAGAACCTGTAGCTCTGAAGAGCAGCAGACACCGAACCAGTTCTATGTTTGCTGCTGTTTGGCCCACCTGCCTGCCTGGGCTCTTACCTGTCCTTTATTTCTTGCTTCTTCAACCTCAGCTGCTTTGCACGGCACAGCTGAGGCTGAAAAAGCAGGAAAAAAGAGGCTTTTCAAATGCTGTGCACCTGCGCACAGCGCTTTTCAGTTGTCTGGGTGGCACAGCTTAAGGTTTTTTTACACATGCACACACACGCAAAACATAGTCACCGAACCAGTAGTAACACCCCTGATTATAACAAAGTTGTTAAGTGAATCTGGCTTCCCCATTGATTTTTTTTTCTTGTAAGAATGTCATAAAAGGGGATCATGTGATCCCGAGATACCACAACTGTCATAACTATGAGTCAGTTGCTTTTTGCTTTAATTTTATTTAGTATATAAAATACAAAGAAAGTAGAAATAGGAAATTAAGGGAGGGAAATGAGGGGAGAAGAAAGTGTGAGGTACAAGGAAAAAAAGCAAAAAAAAGCCTTGACTTCCGATTCTTTTACCACAAGATAAAAAACACTCCAGCCTCAACTTTTTGCTTTTACGCATTAATATATAACTATGGTAGCTATGCCTACAACAACAGATCTATCTAATTGACAAGTCAAAGTTTCATCCCCCTCCTCCAATTACAAGCACAAAATCCAGAAGTGGAATGAAATGAAAAACATGCTCAAATATATTCTTTTCTAAGAATAGAACGATCAGTTTAACCATTCCTATTTTATCTTCCTTGCTGTGGAAATAGTATGTATTTCTATTTGTCCCTACTAACCTTTGCAAACTCTCACCATTTTTATTAACAAAGCTAATGCACTTTCAAATTATTTGACCTTATTGGGAAAAATACTTTTTTTTCCTTTTGCACCCCGCCACTTAAAAAAAAAAAAAAAGCTAAACCGTCTTTAAACCTTTTTCTAGAATCAAAACTTTCTAATACATCTTTTTCTTTAACTTCTTAAAATACAAGCTTTGAACTTCAGTATTAAATTTAGCTCCCACCCTCCAAACTACCCTCAGAGAATAATGTTTTTTCCCTCTTTTCTTTCTTTTAAAGTACAAAGTTTTCTTTAAACTGGTACATCATTTTCTTTAACTTTCTCTTAACACAAGTACTCTCAAATACATTTTCACTAACATTGTGCATACTTTAAACGTTACTTAATAACTATGAGTCAGTGGCCAAGCATCCAAATTTTGATCATGTGACAGTGGCTGTGCTGCCACAGTCATAAGTGTGAAAAACGGCCATAAGTTAATTTTTTTTCAGTATCATTGTAATTTTGAATAGTTACTAAATGAACTGTTGTGAGTCACAAACTACCTGTATAGCCAGATGTTGTTTGATGATGTTAAAAATAGCATTATCATTGCATCACTTCTTTTTTAAAACTAAACTGCAACTTAGGGTGAAAAGTTAAGTAAACTTAAATTGGTAATATTGACACCTCAGATTGCAATTAATACTGATATAATTTTTACTTTTCTTCTTTTATTTTCAGTACTTTTAAGTTTCTCAATAATGGAATGTTACTAATTTGTAATCATATGATACAAACGTTACTGCATTGAAATAATAAAATAATACAGTGTATCCAGATTTATAACATGACATCAAAAGAAAAAAAAAGAAGGTAAATATTGATACAGTTAGTGTAGCCTTCGTTTCTTCCTCTGCATTTCTATTTTAATAATTTGGCTTTAATCTTAGAAGCAAACTCTCTTTGTTCCAATGAATTCGTGGTTTATGAAAAGGCAATTTAGTGATGCCTAGGATTAATACATTTCCTCTACTGTTCCTTCCTCCTTCATGAGTGACAATAAGGAGTTTTAACACTTCCTTTTGCACTTACCAAAGTGTAAAAATATGTCAACCCGATCTATTCTTAGTTTCCTTTCCCCATATGTGGAAAAGATAAGACGAGAGGAACTGTGTCTCATGCTTAGTTCATGGTCTTCTCTTCCTGTAATGGAAACTAATGATGACACAATATAGCTACTGTTGTTGCAATTATTTAGATGAGATGAGATAACTTTTATTGTCATTTTTTTTTTACTGCGAGCACACTGACTCACATTAAAAATGAAATTCTGTTGCCTGCTCTTCGAGAGAATGTGTATATCTACCCACAAAATTGAATTGGGATTCAATTTTTTTACTGCCGGTTCTGTGGGTGTGGCTTGGTGGGCATGGCGTGGCTTGGTGGGTGTGGTTTGGTGGGCATGGCAGGGGAAGGATACTGTAATCTCCATCCCCTCCCCACTCCTTGGGGGAAGGTTACTGCAAAATCCCCATTACCTCCCCACCCCACTAACCTGCTTTCCAGCTCCGTTCTCCTGTGCAGGGCAACAAAAGAAGACCCAGCCAATCAGCTGGGACTTAGGAGGCAGAGAATAGATGGGGGTGGGGCCAGTCAGAGGTGGTATTCGCTGGTTCTCCGAACTTCTCAAAATTTCCACTACTGGTTGTCCAGAACTGGTCAGAACCTGCTGAATACCACCTCTGACCCAAATATATACATAACACACATATACATATGCAATATACATACATAAATATATACTTGCAGCACACTCTCTCTCACACACACACACACAAATACACATGTATATATTAATCACTGTCAATTTTGAATAGAGAAAGAGGAAGTTTGAAAGTTCACAAGGGTGATACTATATGGAATAAAACTATGGCTGAATTTGGATGTTCTGCTTCGGGTACCACAAAGCCTCCTCCCATAAGGTAACAAGGGAAACAGGTCGTGTAGAGGATGTGTAGCATCCCAGACAATACTCGCCTATATGCTATGTCCTGGATAGAAGGAAGTGAACTATTTAATTTATATGTGAATTATTTAATTTATATAATATCCATTCATCCAAGGGGAGGCATGATGGCAATTAGAAGAAACAAAGCTATAATAAATAGTCAGTCCAACAAAATATAAATATAATATAGGTAGGCCTTGACTTACAACAATTCATTTAGTTCGAAGTTACAATGACACTGAAAAAAATGACTTATGTCCAGGAGTGGGATTTAAATTTTTAACAACCGGTTCTGTGGGTGTGGCTTAGGTGGTGGGCATGACTTGATGGTCATGTGACTGGGTGGATGTGGCTTGGTGGTCATGTTATTGGCTGGGCGTGACCAACTCAACATCACTCACATCGAGACACGCATCTCTTCGCCTGGCTTCTCATGATTGTGGGGATGCTGCAACAGTCGTAAGTGAAAAATGGTCATAAGTCACTTTTCTTACTTCAGTATACTTCAGTGTCTTCTGTGACACAGAACAATCTTCTCACATGTGGCATCCTCCAGGTATAATTGGCCTTTTCATCATATGACTATTTGTTTTGATTTCTGGTTTCTCGAGGAAGCATTTTAGGATATATTGTTCCTATTTGACAGATCATCGTCTGCAAATCAAAATTTGCTTCTTAAAATAATTGTTTTGGCAGAAACTTAAAGGTCATATAATATATTTCACTAAACTTGGGGTTCAAAGAATTGCCATATGACTTTGCCAAAAATATCTGTCTTTTTTCCTCAGAGTTGTTTCCATTAACTTCAGAGGATGGCTCTTCATTTCTAAGTGGCATGTTTTGGATAGCATTTGCTTGTTCATTTAGTCTGAAACTCCTCACAATTTAGTTCTCAAAATTACAGTAAGTCTGAAAATTAGTACAAATTTGTTCTTTACTGTTATCATAACTGGATTTAGTAGTCATAACCTTTCAGTGTCTGGGTTAATAAAACCAAAAGAACTGCTTAAAGAGGTCTTTTGGTTTATAAGACAAAAATATTTTGGATCCATAGATATAACTGAGGATGAAATTCCTGCCCTGGGAGCCAGTTTAGAACAGTTTTTAGGGCAGTGGATTTGAAAATAGCCTTGCTTGATAGTATTTATTTGTCCAGGTTAGTGAGGATATAATGAGATAATAACATACTTGAATCCCATGTTGGCTCTTTGGGTAGGGCTGCAGAAATATAAATACACAAGATTACAGCATTTCTAAAATACATACGCCCTTAAGCCACTGGGTTTTCTTCATTATCTCATTTGGAAAACTGTTTGTGAAACAGTTCATTGTGAAGGAATTGATGACTGATTAGGAGAGGTGTCTCTTTTACAGCTTGAAGATAAATATGTCCAGTGGAAGAGGGAAGGACGACAGAAGCAGCTGTCTAGAAGATGACTTCAACCAGAACACAAGAAATCTCAACTGAATTCATATTTGCATTCAAACAGCTAGTGATCAGCTTACTTCAGGCTTAGGTGATATAAGTCTTGTGACCATCTATATTTCTGCACTGGTCTTTGTTGGTACCTGCTGGGCTTCCTAGTCTTAAATCCATCCAGCCCTTCAGAAGATGGGAGCTCACCTCATTGTAGGTAGTGAGGTCTTCTGCAACTTTTCAATTTTCAATTTAGTCCTGAAGTTCAATTCCACATCATAAAATGCCTTCCATCTTTCAGAGGTTGGTAAAATGAGGGCCCAGGTGGTTGGGGATAATATGCTGACTCTGTAAACCGTTTAGAGAGGGCTGTAAAGCAGAGGTGGGATTCAGCAGGTTCTGACCAGTTTTGGAGAACTGGTAGCAGAAATTTTGAGTAGTTCGGGAACTGGCAAATACCATCTCTGACTGGAGATTTTACAGTATCCTTTCCCTGCCAGGCCCACAAAGCCACGTTAGTAAAAATAATTTGAATCCCACCACTGCTGTAAAGCACTGTGAAGCGGTATATAAGTCTAAGTGCTATTGCTATTAGGGCTGTGTGAGAAATGTCATTGGTGTTTTATAAATGTCCATCTTTGAATAATTAAAAGGAATCTTGAACATGATATTACATTCAATTTGCAAAGCATAGTTATAAACTACCACAAAGCAAACTACAGGGAACAAGTTACTGCAAAATGATTCTGAAATTGGTTTCTATCCTATAAGATATTTCAGGTAAAATAGTAAAGGCAATTTTTTTGCCCTTTGGAATCACAGATGTTTAGACTGGATTTGGCATTTTTATCATCCAAAGACCCAGGATGGGTCAAATGTTGTTGTTTGATGATGTTACAGCGATTGTCACATTGTTCCAAGTAAAGCTGTCTTCTGCAATTGACTCATGATGATTTTGCAATGTTCAAATGGTGTTCCAGATGGGCCTATTATTATTGGTATTATCCTTGGTTGTTGTTGTTTTTTGCCACAGTCTTTGTATTTTTATTTGCAGGTCTTTGTGTGACTTTCTCCAGTTCTTACTCTTTTATTCGGATATCCTAATCTCCATTATTCAGACATTTTTGCTTTCTTATGAACCTATTGTTATGTCTGGGGTGCTGTGTGTTCGATGGTTGTCTGTCTGAGTTCTAAAGTCCCAGAGCACTTGAGTTTCTTTGTTTTCTATCATTTTGTCTGTTTTGTAATCCCACCAGTGCTTCTTTGTAGGCAAATGGTATTTCTTGCTGATAGTCTAATGCACCATTGTTGCTACTTTGTCATGCCGTTGTTTGTAGTCAGTTTGTGCAATCCTCTTACAGCAGCTAATTAGGTGGTCCACTGCTTCTTCAGCTTCTTTGCAGAGGAAGTGTTTGCTGTTTGCTGTCTTTGCAAGTATAATCTGTTCACAATGTGAAGCCACAACTGCCACTTCTTTAGCTGGTGTTGGCCTTCATACACATCAAGTTCTTCTCCAAAAGTTGTAATGTATTGGTGTAGTATATGTGCGGAGTGTGGCCTTTTGGAATTGACAGGTGGTAATCTAGTCAATGTGCAGATATTTTAAGTGCTGTCCAAGATTTGTTGGATATGACTCAACAAGTATGCCAGTAACCATGGGACCACCATGGCCAGTTTATGCCATAATCTTTCCATTTCAGTTTTAAGCTCTTGATACTTTGTTATTGCAAATTTCTACAATTTTGTAAACAACAAACTAAAAGACTCAAGGTGCATCGTACCCCTGGTAAAGACTGCAACGACGACACTATTAAAGCCAACCTCTTTAATACATTCTTTGGCTCAGTATTTGTAAACAGCAATGGATCATGCCCAGTATTTCCTAGCTGAGCCACAGACAACTACAATGATCTATTACATATTAATTTTACAGACGACAATGTTGAAAAAGCACTACGCAATCTAAAACCATCTCTATCTATTGGACCGGACAGAATATGTGCCTACTTCTTAAAAAAGCTATCCACTGCCATAGCCGAACCTTTAAGCATAATCTTTGAAAAATCTTTCAGGACCAGCTCCTTGACAAAACTATGGTCACAAGCCACAGTCATTCCCATCTTCAAAAAGGGAGATCCCAGCCTAATTTAAAATTACAGACCAATCTCTTTATGCTGCGTCACCTGTAAAGTCATGGAATCAATTATTAACCAATACATCATCCTCCACTTAGAAACAAACAACCTACTCTCTAATAAACAATTTGGTTTCAGGAAAAAACTATCATGTAATCTGCAACTCTTACACTGCAAAAACATATGGACTACACAACTCGATCAGGGCAAAGCAATAGACGCAATCTACATAGACTTCTGTAAAGCCTTTGATTCAGTGGTACACAACAAACTACTCCTAAAACTAAAATCTTACGGTATCTCTGGACACCTACATAAGTGGATAGAAGCATTCCTGTCAAACAGACAACAAATGGTCAAAATTGGGAGCGTCCTATCAAATTCTGTACCTGTCAACAGCGGGGTCCCCCAAGGCAGTGTTCTAGGACCAACTCTTTTCATACTCTACATAAATGACCTCTGTGATCGTATCAAGAGCAACTGCATTCTCTTAGCTGATGATGTGAAGCTATTCAACCACCACAGACAATACTGCTACCCTTCAAAAAGACCTTGACTATGTATCAGAACTGTCAAACAAATGGCAACTTCAAATCTCAACAAATGCTCTGTCGTACATATTGGCAAAAAAAATATCAGAAAATAAAATACAGGCTGAATAGTCAAGACCCTGTTGATCCAAACTCTGTCAAGGATCTTGGAGTACTCGTCTCTAATGATTTAAGTGCTAGAGTCCACTGTAACTACATAGCCAAAAAGACGTTAAGGGTTGTTAACCTTATCCTATGTAGCTTTTTCTCTGGTAATATCACACTACTAACTAGAGCATACAAAACATTTGCTAGACCAATACTTGAATACAGCTCATCAGCCTGGAACCCACATTACGTATCTGATATTAACACAGTTGAGAAAGTCCAGAAATATTTCACAAGAAGAGTTCTCCACTCCTCTACTCGTTGCAGAATACTTTATGCTACCAGACTAGAAATTCTAGACCTAGAAAACCTAGAACTACGCCGCCTTCGGTCCGATCTAAGTATAGTATATAAAATCATACATTGCAATGTCCTACCTGTCAATGAATACTTCAGCTTCAACCATAACAACACAAGAGCCAACAATAGATACAAGGTTAATTGCACCCAACTTGATTGCAGGAAATACGACTTCAGCAACAGAGTGGTCAATGTCTGGAATACTCTACCCGACTCTGTAGTTTCTTCCCCAAACCCCAAAAACTTTAACCTAAGACTGTCTACTATTGACCTCACCCCTTTCCTAAGGGGTCTGTAGGGGGCGTGCATAAGCGCAACAACGTGCCTACCGTCCCTATCCTATTGTTTCTTTTATTTTTTTACTTTTCTTATATGTATCCATGTATTCATAACTATGTTTTTACTTATACCTATTATCTTGTAAGTAATTGATAAAATAAATAAATAAATAAAAATAAAAATAAATTTTATTACAATTTGTTCAGAACGTTCTGTTAAAAAGAGATCTTCTCATTCACAGAGCGAACCTGCATCCATTCTCTTCTATAGTTAATACATCAAAGGAAAATCTAAAAGAAAAATTGATTGGATAGGACAAAAACATCCTCTCCTTTGCATAAGAAATCAGTTACATGAAGTTAAACATGTTACCTACAATACCACATATGTTCATTTCAGTAAGCTCTGAAGAACCTAAAACTTAGGATGTTAATGAGAAAAAAAGTCATAAGGTTACTTAGAGTCCACCAAGAGACAAATCAGATGTCAGTTAACACTAAAGACAAACTACAGACATCATGTTTGTCAAGACTTATGTGTTCCTGTCCTATGCTAACCTGGAGAGCAAAAACAGATTTATCTTGCAGTTTAGGACTGTTAGAAAGTTTCAATCAATCCAGCAACAGAGTAAAAAGCTTTCTACAGCCCAGTATGCCAACACTACAAATTCCATGTTGTTGGTACAACAAGGTCTATGTTGTGTGGCCTTCAGTTTAAAGATATTAAGCTCTAATTAACTTTTGGCGGATGGCATTAATGTCATTTAAATATTGTGTCAAATTAATCTTTTGGGTTTTGTTGTTTTAGATAACTTTATAATGGGCACAATTTAATATATTTGACCAGTGGACATTGCTAGTAGACAGAGATTGCTATAACAAGGAAAGTGGGGTGATTAGGACAGATATTTGCCTCTGGGTATCATGAGAGCATATCAAATTATCATCATTTTATATTGTTCAATTGTAATTTTAATGACAGATTAAAGCAAAAGCAGTTGTTGCTTGTAGTAATTTCTGGGTCTTGATTTATGTCCCTTCATTCTGGTTAGAGAAGGTGTAGGAAATATAATTTGTTGCTATGACTAAAGAAGTCAAATGTCTTGGTTCCTGTCCTGCTGGTAGAAAAGGAGAAAATTGAAAACATCTAATACGTAACAGCGTCAGCCAGCACGGAGTCGTTTACTTTTGCAAAATTGGCCTCAGAACCTAATAAGTATCAGAGTTATGAATTTTGGCAGGAGTGCCTTTTAAATGCTTGGCACTAACTTTAACTCATGGATGCCAGGTTTGGGAAAAGTTGCCCTACCAAGAAGCTCATTTGCATATCACATTTGGTCCAGTGAGAAGGTGTCTCACCACCCATTAATTTAGGACACCAACAAACAGTGTGTCATCTTCAACTTTCTTCAAAGTTGCACCATTTGTGTCAGGATTTCATTACACAGATTTTGTCTTTTTGATGAAATGGTAGTTAGGCGTGGATTTGTCTTCACGTGGCACTGCAAAGAGGAATCCCTGGAAGATGGAAAAGTAAATAATTAACTAGGGTCCAATTTCTGAAGAATATTTGCAGCACAGGGTTGAAATGAGGGGCCCTTAGTGCTCTCTGAGCTGGATTGTTTTCTTACAGATATTTCATTACCCAAACTAGGTAACATCAACTGATGATTCTTCCAACATTTGAGGAGCTGCCACAGAGAGGAAGGGATCAAGCTATTTTCTAAAGCGCCTGTAGGCCAGACAAGGAATAATGGATGGAAACTGAACAAGGAGACATTTAACCTGGAAATAAGGAGAAACTTTCTGACAGTGAGATCAACCAATGGAACACTTTGCCCTCAGAAGTTGTGGGAGCTCCATCACTTGAGACTTTCAAGAAGAGATTGGACTGCCATTTGTCAGAAATGGTGTAGGGTCTCCTGCTTGGGTGGGTGGGGGTTGGACTAGATGACCTACAAGGTCCCTTCCAACTCTGATTATCTGTTAACTGTTACCTAGTTTGAGTAATGAAATATCTGCAAGAAAAAAGCCAAGCTCAGAGAGCACCAAGGATCCCTCAATCTAATGTCTGTTAAATGAGAACTTACCACAATATGTTGTTACCACGTACAGTACATGTTACAGAATTCAGTCCTAGTTTCAGTCTGAGTATGAGCAGTATAAGAACTTCCCAAAGTGAAATTGATACTTTGGATAATAAATGCATATTTTACCAAGAAGGGTAATGTGTTCTATCTCAATTAAGATTTATTTCAGAGCTTTCCCAAGGCTTATGTTTCCACCAGGCAGGGTGTGATGCAATGAGCCATTTTCAAACATACTAAGATAAACAATAAAATGCTTTGTGGTATATGGCCACTTCCAGATTTTTTCTTGGGAATTTAGTAAAACAAATTATTATTTTTTTAAAAAAACATCCGATTTATCCACACAATCCATTAGAAATGTTAACTAGGGCAATTCAATTCCTAGTTTTCCATCTGACTTTGACAGCTTAAAAAATAAATAGAGAACTAAAGAAAACCAAGACTGTGTAACAAACAGATGTTATTCATTAAATGACATGGAAAACTTTGCGGCATATGCATAAGCCCTCAAGGGTAATTGCTATCGCTATGGTACATTGGTGGCAGAAAAAAAAAGCAAAACTTTATGCCTATGCCATTGCAGCAAAACATATGAAAGCATACTAAACAGTAATGTGTCATGTTTAAAAGTGAGTTATAGACTGGTTCTATGTAGGAATGCCTGGTGATTTTTTTTAATTACCAAAGATAATTGCTCCATAGTGACCAGATGTTAGTAAAGATAGTATAACGTGCTTGATTATCGTACCCCGTGCACAGGTTTGTAATTATAGGACAATAGGAAAGACAATTTTTATTGGTCTCATAATCTTCCTCTCTCTTTATCTGTTTTATATAAAATTAGTCCAACCCTGTGTTTGAAACTTGTTAACAGCAAGCCACAATATTCAATATGTAGCCCATCCCAGGAAGCATTTTTCTTAATTACTGAAGCTATCTTGACTCATATTGGATAATAAATCTCTTTCATTTACCACCTTTGAAAGTTGCTCCCTCCATTTAGTTATGAGTGGCTCTGGTCATATTTATTACAACTATGAAACACCAAAACTCAAATCTTGTCTGACCATCCCAATTTTTTTTAAGGGAAGGAGGGGTAAAGATCAGATCTCAACCAAACACTTTTGCCCTAAAATGCAACATCAAATTATAAATGTTTATATGTTGTTCTTCTAGTTCTAAAAAAAAAAAGGATTTTACTAAAGAAAGACAGATGGAGTTATTTCAGTATGTATAGTGCTACTTAGAAGTTTGTGAACCCCCTTTAATTTTTGGTATTTTTGCCTATTTCTGCATAAATGTGGCACAAACCTTATTTGTTCTCCACATCTGCCCTAAAACTAGATAAAGAGACTTCAATTAAACAAGTTAATCAAAAACGCTGTACTGGTTAATTTATTTATTGACAAATTTGCTACATCTATGGGCATTTTCCCCCCACCTCCCTTTATGGTTTAGCTAGACTTAAAAAGGGAGAAGTAACACCCTACTCTTTAAGAGTTGAGACCAATATAGAAATATATTGAATTTTGTGACAGGATGGGGAACAGAAGCCTGGGAAATATGCAACGTATCAGCAATGGATTTTAACCAATATCAAGTGATCATTAGAAGTTGTGTTACTCAAGAAGGAAAAGCAACATTTCTAGGTGATCACAGACTAAAGATTTTTTAAGGTTAAGACAACATTTTCCTCAAAAGTACTGAATATAATGCAGAATCATCTGAATTTATGACATCATAATGTTTCCTGATGCTGTTCTATTGCTTTTATGGTTATGAATGGCATAGACATTTATTACAGTGTAAGCTCTTGAGGTGGCATCTGGTGGGAAGGTCTGCTGTGGCTTTGTTCCTAGAATGGTCACTGTTTTAGAATGCTTTTAAACATATTTTAAAAATGGTGAAGCTGCCCAGAGTCGTTTGGAGTTGGGGGCCTAGAAAATAATAAATTTAAATTAAATATAAAAAGTGAGAAAGTAAATAAACAATGGTGGAGTGTAGGAAGTTAGCACCCACCCCTCTCCTAGAAAAATGAAATATCCTGGGAAAGATTAAAAAGGCAGTATATTTCCCCAAAAAGAATAGAAACTCACCTCAGAAGCAGAAAACTCACCCCCACCTTTGTTAATGGGTGGGCCATTAAGGCCTGGGCCAGAATACTTTACATAATAAAGATCTCCAGGTAAAACTATAGCAATTGCTCAAAAGCCCTTTCAGGGCATCATCATCCAGCAAGGTTCAACCAAGCCTGGAACTCAGGACAGAGTTGCCCCTGCATGGCCTCATGGGAGTCTGACAACCAATCAGAATACAAGCTCCAATTCAAATCCCAACAAAGGTTATAAAACCCAGGCACTCTCAGCAACTCAGCCCTTCTTGACCTTCTCTTCTCACCTTGAAGCATGTGCTCATCCTTTCTTTTTCACTTTGGAGCTCCAAGCCATGTGGTCCTGCTGTCCACCATTAAACCATCTTTCCAAATAGCCTCCATGTTTCCAGTGTCTTTTTCCCCACTTGGAACTGAACCCAGAAGGATATTTCTTTCAACAGGAGGAAGCAGGAGGAATTTGGAGATAGGATGTTTGTTGTCCATTTGTGTGGAATGTGAAGTGAATGTATCTGTGTGTTAAGCAAGAGAAATGGGAGGCTATTCAAGTGGCTTTTTAAGAATCAGTTACATGGTTCAGGAATTGCAAGCTTTAAAATAAAAGGCTTTTGTAAAGTATTAACAGCTGCTCAGTTCTGTAGATGAAAATGAAAAATTAATTTCATCACCTTTATCCTCCACCCAATGTGTGATCAACCCATTTAAATTCTCTCCCTCTCTCCCTCCCTCCCTCTCTCTCTCTTTCTCTCTCTCTCTCTCTGCATCTCTCTGTGTGTGAAAATAATTTTGTGTGTGAGTGAGAGAGAATTGAATTGGGGGATTAGACTTCTTGTTCTTATTTCCCTAGGTATTTAAGTTTCCATGCTAAGTTGTCTAGGAAAGAGAATTTTTGGTCTATTGAAGATGAACCCATGGAATTAATTTGTTTTAAAAAGCAACAGGAAATCTTGTAAAATGCAGTAATTCCAGTAACAATATTAATAATAATAAAAAATCTGCCCCCACTTACTTGTGAAATAATGAGCTAACATTCTTATCATGATAGCTGGTTTCCAGTATAACAATACAGTCTTAAAGTATGAGAATTAATACAGATTATCCATTGTTTACAACTTTCCTTCCTGATCCAAATTAGTGTTCTGGGTGTTGTCTTATCAGTGTGTCTGGAAGACATTGTGTTGGAGATGACTATATTAGACAAATCTGGCCAAATAAGCATCTAAGGACAAAGAGAAAGAAAATCTGCAGTTGTAGAATTTAAAAAAAGTACTTTACAGTATTTCAATTGCTTAATTAATCCAAAACAGTTAAGATGCCTTTACCATTTTAAACTGCTTTGATAAGAGCATAGATTTCAATGGAGACTAGAAATATATGAAATAGGAATAAATGCAGCTTTCATTTTTACTGGATGAAAATGAGATATTTCTTCTAAATATAAGTTTGCCTTTAATATTATTGAATTCAGAGATTGCCTTTGAAAGTAGCTTAGGATCCAATTGGACCCTTTTAATTATAGACAGATATGAGTCAATAACATCGTATAACAATCCATGGCATTAAATAGTTTGAAATAGCCAGTTATATGTTTCCAATCCAATTTTCAGTAATAGTGTTAAACCTTTAAAACCTTTAAGGTCCTAGACCAGGGATATATAATATTGGCAACTTTAAGACTTATGGACTTCAGCTCTCAGAACTCCAAAGCAGAATTCCACACATCCTGTCCTAGACTGAGAAATATCTTATGGTATATGCCTCTTTGCCCAAATTAAGATCAGTGAACAAGGCTGTTTTCTAAATCTTATTTTAAATTTTATTTGCCGCAGAAAGATCAAGGTTAATTGTACCCATAATGCCATCCCCTTTGATATTACTCTCTTCTAACAACATTCAATCAATTAATAAATATGATTTATTCTGTTACCTGGAGTAATATTTAGTAAGAATGTGTCCTGTTTGTGAAAAATTGACCTGGAATAAGCAGCTTTCTAGTTACAAAAGCTTGGAAGCCACTGATCTTGAGACCCAGGAGATGAAAATGAATAGATGGAAGACTTGATTGATACTTCCAAGAATTTTTTTTAAATGATTTTTATTGAATATTTTCCAATAGTTTTATAACACATATGTACTTTTTACAGCGTTCCAGCATCACTGACATTCATATTCACATATTAGTTACAGTATTACTTTTGTTTCTATTATTTAACCAAATATACCAAGTGTCCCAGACTAAATAGTACTCCGATTCACCTCTATCTTTTAACTCTAGGGTAAGCCTATCCATTTCTATGCAGTCTAAGATCTTTTTAATCATTTTTAATCACTGTCCCTGCCGATGGTATATTATCCTGTTTCCAGTTTTTACTCATCCTGAACAGGATTCCCCAACCTACAGTCCATGGACCAGAATTGAATAAGGCTGGCATTAATGCAGTTTTGTCTTTTAGTCTAGATTATCTTTTAGGCTGTCTTTTAGTCTGGATATACATGGTGCTGTATCCATTGACTCTCCAATGGCTTGTCTTCTGCTGCTTTATACAGTATATGGTTTTAAAATGGTTCTACTAACACTGATCAGATTATAGGTATCAGCAGTGTGTTAAAAAAAAACACAATCCAATACAAAATAAGTTTACATGTCACCGCCTTGTCCTGGAAATAACCCATTTGATTATTCTATCTATGTCCTGAGAAAGGTATATTCAGTGAATCCTACAGTTTAAAGCAGTTAGTCTCCTTTAACAATCTGAACAAAGCAGTTAAACAATGAACATTGGTAGATGCAAGCATTTCGTATTGACTCATCATTACCAAACTTACAATGACATGGTTAAAAATCAACATGGAGCATAAAATCCAGCGAAAGATGTATAATGTATGTGAACACCAACCAGTGACGAAACCTTATGCCCACGAAAGGTGCAGCTTGACATACAGTTGTTTCTGTACACCCAAGGGAGGCTTCACTCGATTGATGGCAACCGCTTCAGTGGACCGTCGAAAACAAGAGTTCCTGGGACACCATAAAATTCTGAACATGGTATTTGGATCAACCCATAGCTAGTATATGTCTCGCGATAGCAGAAGAAGGCATTTTATGGCCATGGTTTACTGTTGGACTACTCAATACTATCTGGACCCATTTCGGAAGGTGTCCCTTCATTTTGAAAGCCAGGCACCTATCAGTTCTGTCGGTATAATTGTCTCTGCAATTACAGAAGAATTGGTAAATATAATGAGTTTTGGTGCTGATAGATTGTACTTCCTTGATTGACAGAATCCTACAATGAGACTTGAATACTGAACATTTCCTTTGGACTATCAGAGAAAGGCCATAGCTCAATGATATGGTATATACAAAACATATTACATGTATGATCCAGGCAGTGGTGGGATTCAATTTTTTTTACTATCGGTTCTGTGGGGGTGGCTTGGTAGACATGGCAGGGGAAGGTTACTGCAAAATCCCATTCCCTCCCCATCCCACTAACCTGCTTTCCAGCTCCGTTCTCCTGTGCAGGGCAACAAAAGAAGATCCAGCGGGGATTTCCGGTTTGTCGGCTTCACGAGCGGCAGGGATTTGCGAAGCTGCGTGATCCCTGCCGTGCTAGCCGTTTTTGGGGCTCCGACCCAGACGGGTACGGAGCTAGGCTGCCCTGCAGGGGCAGCTGAAGGTAGGGGGGATCCGGAGAAGGGTTTGGGGGTGCTGCAGACCCCCTCCCCGGCCGGCAGAACCCCCTTTTCCCAGGACGGTGCAGCGGCGGTCCGTAATGGCCGCCACAAAGAAGCTGGCAGCCGGGTAAGAATGCGCAGGAGGAAGTGGAGAAAGTGCTTGAGAGGAGAAAGTTTTTCTTGGTTCCTAGGACTCTAAGACATATTTAACAAAATTCCTGAAAAGCATGACTTTCTGAATGATACCTTTGAGAAGAGAAAAAAAGCGGCAGTTTAATGGTGCTGAAAGGATAGCTTACCCTCTTTTTTTACGGAATAAAAAGTGAATATTAAGAAACCTATTTTTTTTAGGTGGAAACTGGCTTTAAGCGATGAGTGGGAAAAGAGAGGACTAAAAAAAAAATATTTGTATGCTAAGACTTTGTTGGAGGAGATGCCTTAAGGATTGAAAGACTAAAATATATTGCAATAAGATTTTAAGAAACAGATTTGGACTTTCTTTTTCTCTAATTGATACTACCCTAGGAGGAGAGAGTGGGAACTCTGTCTTGGTTTGGACTGACTGATAACTTTGGGATTGTCTTATTTTTCCTTTGGAATATTCTGGCTGTTGTAAGAGAAAAGAAAAGAAAAGATTTATAATGGCTTCTTCTATCGAGGAACTGAGAAAAGATTATGAGCAAGCAAAACAAAATGGTAAAGCTGGTTTGAAAGAAGCCTGCCTTTTTTTTGGAAATGGCGTTTATTAACTATCAACAAACATTGCAACAGATGAAGACAGCAGAAGAAGAACAAAGAGAGGAAGCCATCTTTAATAAATCTCAGAACTCGACCAAGAGGGAAGGAAGAGGGAAAAGAGGAGAAATAAAGGACTTAAGATTTAAAAAAACATTTAAGAAAGGGAAAAACAAGGTGCAAAATCAATATAAGGATGGTAAACAAAAGGGAAGAGGAATACGACAGAGAAGGGAAGCCAGTAAGGCAGAGGCTAGAAGAAGGGGGTAGAAAGGTTTGTTGGGAGAAGAAAGAAAGGGAAAAGGTGGAGAAAAGCTACAAAGTTTTGAAATTAAATGGGAAAAAAGAATTTTTTTTAGGGATAAAGGATAAGTATAATTTCTTCAAAGAGATTTTGCAAGGTACATAAGATGATATTGTAGTATTGTATCAGAAATAGAAAATTTAAATGGCTTGAGAGTTGATAAGAGATTAAAATGTTGAAATGTTAATAATGATTGGTTTGAAAATATAATATGAGGGGAGATTTAGAATATTAAACTTTAATTAAAGAGTTTAATAAGATTATGGTATTGATGTTATTATAAAACTTTCATTATAGTATTTTGTTTTTAATATTTAGATCTATTGTTTAACTATGTATTTAATTGTTTTGGATGTATTATTCAGTTAGAATGTACCAAGCAAAATCGGATTGGGTATTTTAAAGATTAATTTGATTAATTTAGTGGGGAGATAGAAAGGCATCATACTCTGATTAGTGATTTCAGGAGAAATTTCTTTCTTTTTAAAAGGAATGAGACAAAGGTACAATAGAGAATGGACAAAAGATATAAATATAATAACTCAAATTAAGATGATTAATTAAGATAGAATTAAGAAGAGTGAAATATGTGGAGAAGTTAATATAGAAGACTTAGAATGATAAATAAAATAAGTAATGATATGTAAGATGAGCATGAATATAATTGAAGTCCATGAAAAGAGAGATACCTGGGTCCAAGTTACTTTCCAAAAAGATCTTTTTTATGTTTTGTGTATTGTGTGTATATGTTGTTTTTTTTGGGGGAGAATTAATAAAACCTTGTAGAAATATAGAATGAGAATAATGGTAACTAAGTCAGAAAGAAATAGATGAAATAATAATAATAAAATTGAATAAGAGTAAAGAGAAATAAAGGGAAATTGGATAAGAGGTTTTTGTATGTTTATATGGAAATGGTTTAAAATAGAATTATAGTTTATCTGACTTGTTAAATTTACAATGGAAAAAGGTTAAACATGTAATGGATAATGATGACTTGTGTGTTTTGAAAATTAATAAAACTTGTTTAAAAAAAAAAAAAAGAAGAAGATCCAGCGATGAGCTGGGGCTCGGGAGGCAGAGAATAGATGGGGGCGGGGCCAGTCAGAGGTGGTATTTGCTGGTTCTCTGAACTACTCAAAATTTCTGCTACTAGTTCTCCAGAATAACATGTTGAATAACATCTCCGGATCCAGGTTCACCAACAGAATTAGCTGCAACAGTCTTGGGTTTTAAAATCATTTTTAAAACTGCTTAATCAAATGTTATTTGTTGCCCAAAGTCTCTCTCTTGTGAGATGGATGGCTATACAAATAAGAAATATAAATGAAATAAATAATAGAAGTTTAAGAGGCGCCTGCCCTGCCATTTAAAATTCAAGCTGGTTTGCAGGAGTATTTCATGCAGCAAAAAAAGTGGCCTATGAAACAGTTAATTGTATTTGCATGCTTGCAGCAACAGGGAGGAAAATTTGTAGCACTGTACATTTGTGGTATATGTTTGCAGAGAGGAGATTACGCAACCCTCTGCAGAAGAGCAAATCAATGTGGAAAGTTGCAGTCACAGCCGACCAGATCTATCTCTGGGAGCTTCCTCCTTTGCATCATGTTCATCCAGATGTGTACATTTCGGCTCACCCAGAAGCTGTCAGCTTGGGAAGACATGAGAGATGAAGATAGGCAAGAGTTGATCCATGGAACAGATTTTCTTTGAGATCTCTCGGAAGAATGAGTGAGTCTTTCATTTTTACACCCACATATTCAAAGACATTTTAAACATTCATGAGTCAGACTTGCTCTTCTCAGCTATAGGGCTTTTCCTGCCTTGTACTTTCCCCAAAAGCACAACTATGCCTTGCAAGCCACTTTCTTTTCCATATCTCCATCACATTTCTTCCTAGACCACAAGTGAGGCAGACTTAAAATCTCCCTGTACAGCTGTGCAGTACAGATGTTAAAATAACTATCTCGCCCAATATTTTGACCCATTTCAAGAGAAGTCTCTGCTGTTAGAAGTTTTCACCTCCTGCTTTGGAAGAAGGGTGAAATGCAATGGTTTAAAATAGAAGCACACCATGAACTTGCACGTTGCATGTGCTCTGAATAGTGGTAGTCCTCGACTTGCAACAGTTCATTTAGTGACCGTTCCAAGTTGCAGCGGGATTGAAAAAAAGTTGATTTATGAACATTTTTCACACTTATGACCATTGTATACTGCATGAGTCAAAAAGAGGGCTGTGAAAATATTTACAGACTCCTCACATCCTGCAGATAAACTGCTTCAACTCCTTCCCTCAAAACGACGCTATAGAGCACTGCACACCAGAACAACTAGACACAAGAACAGTTTTTTTCCAAAGGTCATCACTCTGCTAAACAAATAATTCCCTCAACACTGTCCAACTATTTACTAAGTCTGTATTAACTATTACTGTTAATCTTCTCATCACTTCTTATCACCCATCCCCTCCCACTTGTGACTTTATTTTTTTTTAAACAAATTTTATTAATTTTAAAGACAAACAAATCATCATTGACCATTACATACTTAAACCTTTTTCCATTATAAATTTTACAAGTCAAATAAAACCTTATTTTATACAATATAATTCTATTTTAAACCATTTCCATATGAGCATACAAATACCTCTTATCCAATTTCTCTTTACTTCTCTTTACTCTTATTCAATCTTATTCAATTTCACTATTATTATTTCATCTATTTCTTTCTGACTTGGTTACTATTATTATCATTCTATATTTCTGCAAGGTTTTATTAATTCTCCCAAAAACATAAACACACAACACACAAACATATAAAAAATCTTTTAGGAAAGTAACTTGGCCCCAGGTACCTCTCTCTACATGAACTTCAATTATATTCATGCTCATCTTACATATCATTACCTATTTTATTTACCATTCTATATCTTCTATATTAGCTTCTCCACACATTTCAATCTTCTTAATTCTATCTTATTTAATCCATCTTAATTTGAGTCATTATATTTGTATCTTTTGTCCATTCTTTATTATCCCCCTGTCTCATTCCTTATTAAAAAAAAGAATTTCTCCTGAAATCACTAATCAGAGTATGATGCCTTTCTATCTTCCCCCTAAATTAGTTAGATTAACATTTAAAATAACACCTAATACCCAATCTGATTCTGCTTGGTACATTCTATCTTCTTATTTTTTTTGTTTTTTAATAAAAAAAATAATAAATCCAAAATGATTAAATACATAGTTAAATAGTAGATCTAAATATTAAATCTTATAATATTCCCATTGCCTTTTCCAAAAACAAATGCTACTATAATAATTTTATAATAACATCAATACCATAATCATATTAAACTCTTTAATTAAAACTCAATATTCTATTTTATTAAATTTTAAAATCAATCATTGCTAAACATTTCAACATTTTAATCTCTTATCAATTCTTAAACCATTCTCATTTTCTATTTCTAATACAAATGCTACAATACCATCTTATGTACC